>NC_142781.1:28610888-28860888 GCF_988280905.1 Pimephales promelas | reverse complement strand
TAGGCCAACACAGTGTACTAAGATGACATGTTCCATTACACATCCCTCACTTTAAATGATTGTGACATGCACAATGCATCATTAATTTGTACCCTGAGTTAGTGCCCTGCGTGTGTGCTTAAATATTTCATTGGGGTCCAAATGTCTAAGGTTATATATATATATCATTTTTATATTATTTGTATAATTACATAATTTTTAGTATAATTTGTATTATGTAACTTTTTTCCATTATTATATTATCATGTACTCTATAAATTAAATTGTATGAACATCTTGTTTTATTGTCATGAGCACTTTATAATGATAATAGGGCTGTCAAACGATTAATCGCAATTAATCACATACAAAATAAAAGTTTTTGTTTTTATAATATATGTGGGTGCACTGTGTATAATTATTTTGTATATATATATAAATACACACACATACATGCATATTTAAGAAAACATATTATTTATATATTAAATATTTATATTTATATATAAAATAAATGACATATAAATCTATACACTTTTTATATATATCAAATAATTATACACAGTGTACCCACACATATTATGTAAACACAAACTTTTATTTTGGATGCGATTAATCGTTTGACAGCCCTAAATAATAACAATAATAATTATTATCATCCAATTAAATTATAAATACAACAAATTTACATTATACACACTTTTTGATGTTTATTTTCTAGCTTAGATTTTCAATGCACTCTCAGTATTCTTCATTTCCCATTTGTGCATCTCGAAATCGAGTTCCCGGGATGGCATTCATATTTTATTTATACCCGCAGGTCCCAGTCCGTGGTGGAACCAGGTGTCCTGAAACGACCAGAAAAAGTGAAAAGCGAAGAAGAAAACATGCAGCCGCTGCTTTCGCTGGACTAAAGGCTCTTAACTCCCAGGCAACGATGAAACGTCAAGCCCCGTATGCTAGGGAGGATTGCACCTTTTTCCTATTACGCCAGAAAAAAATGTACAAAGAAAGGAGATGTTAAGAAGCGAAAGAACACACAAACAGCCTCCAGGAACACTGCAGAGCTGCCAGTTAAAGTGATATTTTTGAAGCAAAGAGCTAACGGCGGACGTCCGTGTGTAATTGTCAAGTGCCAATTCAAATCTGTAAATACACTTCAGTTCTAGACGTGAGATTGAGGGAGTAATTGTGACATGATCCTGTAACGATGGCTGTGAATATCCTGTGTGTGCTTCTCGTGGTTATTATGTAGAACCTGGTACTGTAGGATGGATAATCATACTTATAAAGATTTACAAGCTTTGGGGGTTTCAGCATTTATAACGGTGCGTTGTCCTCCCGGGAAGTCGTTTTTACAAAGTCGGGTGCGTTCACGTCATTTTCGTCAGAGCAAGATGATAGTGTACCCATTTAACAAAAATACAGTAAGGTTTCTTTACTTATAGAAAATGAAGGACAAATAATGTGCATGAGATGTGCTCTGCTTTTTTATGTAACGCCACCACAAAAGTCGTAGGTTAAATACAAGTGGCGCCCCGAGTTTACTAGTTGGCGGAATACCAATACTCAGATTCGTAGAACGATGCTATAAGTATTTAGCAGTTACATTGTCAGGCTTTTTATTTATAACAGAATAAGCTAACATTTTCTAGAAGTAGAGTTTAAAAACATTGCTGTAGTTAATTAAGAGAAGGTGCACTGCCATCTTGCTCCGACAAAACTGACTTGAACACATCTGACATCGCTACTTCCCAAGTCATAAATGCCAACGTTTAACGCATTCTCATCCCAAGGCATCATATACGACATTTTGTTTTTTGCCAAAGCGTAGACATCCAACGCACATGGCACCCTTTAGCGTCAAATGAGACGCTTCGGTTATGTAGGTTTAGGTCTGGGGTAGGGTTAGGGTTAGACCACTAGGAGGCGCTAGTGCATGTCTACGCTTTGGCAAAAGCGTCGTATATGACCCCTTGGGATGAGAACGGGCTCCAACTTCCCATTAGGACTTGAACTCACCATAATACCCCAAAAAATCAAGAGTCGCTCAGGAGTATTTCGAAAGGAATGCATAGAGCTGTTTACAGCACCAGACAGACATATGCTACTTCCATTAAAGAAAACACCATAGTTCGTACAGGTTTCAGTGTTTCACAGCAAATACCCCTTTACGGATTTTTCTAACAAGTGTTTGCTAATATTATTTTACCACAACTTAAGCCGTGTTATCGATTCAGTATTCTTATATCCCAGAGTGGTCGAGTCACATTTAGTAGGCTAGCTGATTCTTCACGGATGGCCTTGTTGTTTACACTATGTTGTAGATCCGTGGAATAACGCTTTATTTCGTAACCATTTCCGTGTTAAGTTATTTTCCAAGGCATCACACCAAGGACCAGACACAGTACAACCGTCTTTGCCATCTTTCTAACTTCAGAATTAAGGAAAAGTTAACCTAAAAATTAGTATTACTCACCCTTAGTGTCATTCCAAACCCTTATGTTGAACATTTTCCTTTGAAACATGAAATGAGAGCACCATTTGAAGCAAGATTTGTCATCATATGAATTTGGAACAACACAAGGGTGAGTAAACCATAGGTATCTATATAAAGGCTAGATATCTCGTCCGCGCTGCTGGCGAATGGAGGTCGACGTCAGCACCTGGCGGCCATCTTGTCACAGGCAGCTCGCTCATTGGTAACATTGTTTTAATGGTGCATGTACTTTTTAAATCACCGTAACTTGCTCAATTTTCTACCGATTTTCAAACGGTCTGGTTTGTTATAAACGGCAGAGACGTAGTTATGATACTGCATACTTATGAATAATAAGTGTATAAATAAATAATCATCCAGAATTATAGCCACGTTAAGAAACCAAACCGTTTGTAAATCCGTCAAGATTTCAACGAGATAAGAGTATTTCTTACATCTGATACCACAGAGCCCGTCAGAAAGCCTGTCTGTGACAAGATGGCCGCCGGTGATGACGATAAATACTCCGCCGTGAGACATCTAGCCTTTATATAGATATCTATGGAGCAAACTACAACAAATGTTTGGCTGCGCTATCCCTTTAAGGAATTAAATAAGGCTACGTCTACACTAATCCAGTTACATTTGAAAATGTTTCATTTAAAAAAAACGTCCAAGTTTGAGAGTTTTTCAAAAGTGCTTTGGTTATCCGCACTGAAAACACTCATGTGGCGCCTGTACGCTGTAATTATGTGATCAGTAAGTTGACAACATATGTTTTTACGTTGCTTTAACTCATCAAAATAAGTTAAGCAATTTTCAACTTTTTTTTTATAAGTTGTACAAAATTAATCTCATTTTTAAAAGTCAGTTTAGTGTAATTTAAGCTGAAATGACTTAAACATCCAAATTCACTGTAAAAAATATTGTTGGTTTAACTTAAAAAATGAAGTAACCTGGTTGCCTTCAAATTTTAAATTCATTGAAATACAATGAAGGAGATTGATTTAATCATCAGAAACTTCAAATATTATGTTTTATGAACTACATAAATTATTTAAGTTGATTTGACAAAAGAAAAGATGTTTTGATTACAAATCATGACACTATTTTTTTACAGTGTTGATTGTTCTTAAAGAAAAATTAGGTATCAACTTTTTTTTTTACAGTGAATTTCACAAGTAAATTGTAAGACACTTCGTTTGTTTACTTTCCATCTGTTGCTGCAATTTGAAGAAATGCAATCTGAAGTATGTACAAATTGACTTTAATCTTTAACAATGACATCAAACTGGAGAGCAGCCAAAACAGGACAACATCGTCCACTTTGGACTGAATGGGTCACATGACTAAAAATGTGTCATTGTTTTGGAAAGCCTCCATTTTTTTTTAACCTACTTTATTTCCTCTCTTCGAATGTATCTTTGGACAGCGTTTTTTCAAAAAGCGAAATTTTTGTTGATAAAAAACGCCGTCTCAGTGTGAATGGAAGGCCAAAAATGACAGAAAATGATGCGTTTTTAAACTAAAAGTATTAGTGTGGACAAGGCCTAAATTATTCAGTTTTCAAAAACAAAGATAAACACTAACACAGCGGTTTACACAGAGCCATAAACAAGGTGTTGTACAGTGACACATGCTAATGCATGCTTTCACGTGGTTATTAGTACTGGGGCACTTAGTCAGCTTAAGGTTTAGATTGTGTGAAAATAGTTTACTCTAAATTACTCGGCTGTTTAATGGAATGCTGTGTTGTCATTAGTCTTTTTGGCAATAGGATTTTACAGCAGTTTAGTTTCAAGCCTAAACCAGTGATTCTGCGCAAAACACAGATCATGTCACCATTTGATTTCAGGGATTGTTTTTTTTTCTGTGTATGCGTAAGGAACAAGGGCAATATTCATTTGCAATGTACATTTAAAATATAAAGTACATACAAATCTTCCAGATTTTTCTCCATGGAAGCAAATAATTACACATCCTCACTGATTTTGAGCGAATGATACTTCCCGGATAAAATTTACAATACAATCACAACCTCTAAATAACTTAAGAGTCAAATTTAGAAAAAAACTGTAGTTATCTTACTATTTTGTGTGGTATAAAATGTAAAATTTTGTGGGCACAGCTTCTGTACAGTGGCTCAGTTTGGTCCTGTTTTTCTTTTCTTATTTCATAACAATCCACAAGTATTCATATTTAGTGTTTATACATTCATTTTGTACATTTGGATATATGCTGAAACATACAATATAGATGCATTGACAGCATCTAAAACTCAAATTTTTACGTATGCGCAGATTTAGAAACATAAAAACCTCTTAATATATATATATATATATATATATATATATATATATACACAAATTTGATTAAACCATCAAAATATGAAAAATATTTAATATTTTTTCAATATTTTAAGCATGGGGGAAGCTCAAAATGCTATAAGATATATATCTGATATATTATTTGTCAAAATGATAAACAGCTAGCCATTAGGTTTTATTTTATAGTAGTCTATATGTAAAAAAATAAATAAATAAAAAAAGCTTGACTACATCAAGTTATTAATATTTATTAATCAGTTATTAATACTTCATTGGTTCTCTCTTGTTTTCGCATTAGTTCACAATTTCTTTGGATGACAGCCTGGTCAAAAATAATTTTTATTGTCATTATTATACATACATTATGTATACTGTATATATATATGAATATATATATATATACATAGATATTTGGAATGTCATGGATTACATACAATACAATCAGCCTCATCTCTAAAATTGTGTATACTAGTTACATTTTAAATGCTGGTAATACATTATGTATGTTTCAGTGTTTATACAAAAAAAAAAAAACTTTTCCTTTTTATGACAAGCTGGTTAACTGTCCAGATTATGACTTTTTATATTTTGCTGACAACTTATGTTAAGGAAGATGATCTCTAGTTTTTATTTGCTAAAACTAAAGTCTGCCCACTGTCATGACTCACTGGGTTTCTAACATCTCGAGGAGCAAAAACTCTTTCTAAACACATTGCTGTTTCACCCTGAACAGAAATAGGAAAGACAAAAAGTTGAAAATTGGCCGTTTTGAATCTGAATGTATTTCCCAGAGAGTGATGTCATACTACTTTGGGTTCAGAGAATGCCGTTAGGAGTCATTATTACATTTCCTGAATAATGGGAGGGTGTTCAGATTTAGTGAGCAGAAATGAATCAAACGATGGTGTAAATTGTTTCAGTATATACAGTATTTAGTAGAGCTGTGTTAATGCCATGATCAGTATTTTATTACACCTTGAATTTATTTGTATTCCTGTATATGTTTTTTGGTCATGCTGCATTATGAACAGCCTTGTTTGTATTTTAGGCAATCGGAATGTTGATCAAATTGTCTCCATTTTTCTAGCCTTGCTTTTTATCGATACGTATATATTGCCATTACAACCAAAGCAACCCTGGGTCGAGGAAAACAACAATTATTCCCTGCTTTTCTAAAGACTCCAGGAACAATGCATTCTGTATTTCTTTGATTGTTGGCTTATCTTTTCCATCTCACTTTGATTGTATAATAGGGTGTTAGTGCTGAGAAGCCCATGCAGTATAGAGGTATTATCATGCAGAACACTACATGTGGTTTAAAGGAACATGTTGAATGGAAGTAAATATGTGTATATGTCCTTTCAAAATTCTGAGATAAATTATGTAACTGAAACTAAACTGCGAAAGGAAAAAAAGCAGCCAATAAATATTGATATACATAGTTTAAACCTTATCGCTTTCTGTCTTTCAACTCAGCTTGCTTTTTTCTGTTAATTTTACTTTTTATATATCATTGATAATAATAAGAAATGCACCAAATCAGCATGTTGGATTGATTTCTGAAGGAAATGACACTGGATAGCAGGAATAAATTACATTTTAAAATGTATGAATAGGATATTATATTTTAAATAGTAATGATATTTCACAATACGGGTTTACTGTATTTTTTATCAAATAAATGCAGCTTCACTGAGCAAAAGTATAGAAGCTTGTTTCCTCCACAGTTTACATCTCACAATTCTGACTTTATATCACGCAATTCTGACTTTTATAACTCGAAATTCTGACTTAAAGGAGTAATTCACTTTTTAAAAAAAACTTTTGCTGATAATTTACTCACCCCCATGTCATCCAAGATGTCCACGTCTTTCTTTCTTCAGACGATTTTCTACACCAGACGATGAATAAGGGTCTTATAGCGAAACGATCGCTCATTTAAAAATAAATAAAAAAAGTTTAAGTTTTATAAACTTAAATGCTCGCATTGCTCTGTTCTGTGATGAGCGTTTGTGACTCTCCTGTTCAAACTCGTCCATCAAAATCTTTTTTCGAGTCATGACTCGAAGGGTCTTATCTTATCTTATCTATTCATCGTCTGGTGTTGTTTAAAGCCCTTTGAAGCTGCACTGAAACTCTCATTTGGACCTTGAACCATTTGCTTCCCAATGAAGTTCATGGAGAAAATCCTGGAATGTTTTAATCAAAAACCTTAATTTCTTTTCGACTGAAGAAAGAATGACATCTTGGATGACATGGGGGTGAGTAAATTATCAGCAAAAGATTTTGTGAGAGAAAAAGTCAGAACTGAGACAAAAATGATATTACCTTTTATATTTTTTTTATTCTGTGACGGAAACAAGCTTCCATATGAGACTTCTTACTAATTATCTTTATTATTTTTTTTACTTTCTGTGTATAGGCTATAATATGTTACAAACTGCATCCCACCATAACAGAAATATTTTTGGGCCGTTTTATTATTCACCAGGAAAAAAACTCAGTCACATATCACAACTCTCCACAACAAGTCACGTGATTTGAGGTATCACAACCACATGAATCACATAAACATGGTTTCAGTTCAGAATTTCTCTTACAGTCCAAAAAGCATTGTGTGCATAAGTTTGGGTCCGGTGTTAACACCCTGCAGGGACAGTTTGTTTGCTGAGCATGCACAAATCTGGTGCCAAAATCTTCCTGTTGTCCTGATCTCACTCTGTGCCGCCCACTCAGAGCATCTGCTGACTCGAACACACCCTGAGCCCTCCTGTACAAACACAGCACAAAACCACTGGCCTCCTGCATTATTTATCGAGGGTGTCATCAGACCGGCTCACGCCACCTTAAGTGTGCAATCAGGCTCAGGCTCACCGATGACCATGTGCATGTAATACACTGCAGTGAAGAGCCTAATTAAAAAGCATTCGTCAAATTTAAGACCATGTCCTACGTCTGCTGAATATAATGGTGCTTCCTTTCACTGTCTGCAAGCATCGCCTTACTTCCAGCGAGGAGTCACTTGCTCCTCAGTAAGGATGTGCAGACCTATTTATCTCCAGGGCTTTTATTGTCTACCGAAACCATGGGATGCCAGTGCTAATATGAGATTCACAGTCACACTGTCTTCTCGAGACAGCAGTTTCCATATTGGAGAGTTTGCCCTAGTCTAAACCGGCTTATTTTAAAAGGAGATGAAGCACCAATCCTGCCTCGAGGAACCTCTCATGATAGAGGGAGAGTACTTGGTTTAATGGAACAGCAGGGGGTTTGTGATTCATGGATGTTGATGAATGACAAACTAACTTAACATGCTATGTTTCATTCATGTGTGTTTAAATAATTTATTCCTAAACCGATTTAAGGAGCAGGACTATATTGCGTATTGAGCTACAGAATTATTATGTAACGTTACAGCTTTTGCGCTCTTGTCTGCGCCGGTATGTCTCTGAAATAATATTTTTCTGCTCGTCCGCAATTCGCAACAACACAGCATTGTGTCGGCAGCGACTTGCAGCATGTCTCCTCTAACAACCACTGACGTTAACATTTTATGTGGTGTGAGAGTCGCATACCACCCGAAATCCGATCGTTCAGACTGAGGCATATGTCCTGGTATTTGAATAGGATTTCAAACCACATGTGGATGTAGCTTGAAACGGATTTCATGTGCTTTTTGGACTGACAATCTGAGTGTAGCCTATGTCGGAATAAGAAATAGACGGAAGAATTGCAGTACTTCTCAGCTAGGGGTATTACTTTATTTTATTTTTACTCTTAACTGTTTTTATTTATATTGATTGATTGATTCCGACTGTACTATACATTTTATTTTCGCTGTATTTTATTTTTATTATTATGATTTTTTTAAATTCCAAACTGTTTTATTATTCTGACTTCTTGCTATATAAATAAACTTGCCTTGCCTTAAGGGCTAGAGAAGCTAGCTCGTTCGGACCTTTATCACATATTAACTTTAGTTTGTCAAAATATTGGGCTCTCTCCTGCTTGTTTAGTCCTTCTCTATATGATTTCGCATCTACCACGGTTTTTTTTCTGGTTTTTTTTAGTGTAACAATGTACTCAGTAGTACATAAACAGTGCAGTCCATGCTGTTGTTTACATCCGAGTGCCTCCATAATGGCCGCTCATCCGGGTTACCGCCCAGAATGTGACGTCAACAACTACATATTCAGAAAACACATACAAATTCACAAAACACATGCAAATTCAGAAAACAACTTCGTCGATTTCACACCACGTACGCTGCAAATATTCGCACCACGAACAAATAGTAAACGAACTGCAAACTGCAAAAACACAACGGAAATGTTTCCGGGGGGGCCATAATCAGTGACGGACCCGCATCCATCCGGTTGTCTCAACGGGTTGTCTTTTAGCGCTATTTTTTGAATGTGCGCTGTGCTTTTGTTGTCTCAAGAGGTAAGTGTTTCTCTTTCATTATGACAGACTTGTCGATGTGCTCTGGTACCGAAGTGGTTTTGTGTGTTTTTAACATATTAAGTTATTGTCCCCATAACGTAAGTTATTAGTCTGCCAAGTTGTTAGCTGGCTAGCTAGGCTAGCTAGACGCGGCAAACTCGCGTCTGGTCATTAAATAGATGCATTACTGGCGTTTGTACAATATTGTCCTGATATCTGAACTATTTATTTATTTTTTTAGTTTGAATTGTTCTGTCCGTATTGTGCCAAACAACTGGGGGACGCTCCCAAGTTTTGCCCGTCGTGTGGTCTGAACGTGGGGTTCCTTACGGATTGTCCATCCACGTCATCAAGCCTAGGCTGTGGGCCTACAGGTAATATCCCCTTTTTGTGCTCCCATTTTAACGTTACTGTGCTGCATTGAATTGTCCCGTCGTTGTAGCTGTCAGAAACTGTCAGTTTTCAACTGATAATAATAAGAAATATTTCTGAGCACTAAATCAGCATAACAGAATGATTTCTAAAGGATCATTTGACACTGAAGACTGGATTAGTGATGCTGAAAATTATAAAGGCTAAAAAACTATTAATTTTTACTATTAAAAACTATATATATATATATATTTGGAAGACAGTGAATATACATATACTTTTGCATACTGTCTATCATGGGTGTACCTTAAAAATGCTTTGGTTTTTTTCATACACTACAGAAAAAGAAGTCCCACCTCTCTGTATTATTTAGAGCTGCTCAGAGAATGGAGCACATTGCGATCATGTAGTTCTCTGGCTGACCCAGATATCTCTGCCCATCAGCTGATGTGACCTGCTTGAGCCACACTACTTATCCAGACTGAGGCCTAGAATCCAGAACCTTGGCTTAAATTGTGTATGTTTTTTTTTTATAGCCAGGCAGCCAGCCACAGAGAATTCGTCTTAAAATAGTGGACTCGTTTTATGTTGCTCTCAACAGATGTGGGCTCGAAGAGGGCATACTAGAGGGAATTACAGCGGCAAAGTAAGAATTTATTCACCAGCTTCTACTGAAGAGAATAATTCAATTAAAAATATGAATGGACTTACCAAGTCTATCCAGACAACCGTGTTGTAATATTATTAGAATCAGCTCAGAATTGCTGGTATGAAGAGTCTTTTTGTGAATCTCCAAGATGTTTATTTACAGCTATGAATAACATAGCTTGAATGCATAAGATTTTTGGATTAAAATATAAAAAAAAAAACCACAAGAACAATTTTATATTTAGTTGACTTGTGTACTTGCATTATGCCAAATGTGTCCAATATTGTTTTGATCCAGAAAAATCTGCTATTTTAACCAGTGTATTGCCCTTGTCACTGCATCGCCATGTACCTTGATTTGTTTTTAGACAGGTTAGCAAGGATACCATTATCGACATAAAACTAATCATTGTTACATAGCTCAACACGGTTAGTCTTATTGTTTGAATCTCTTTTTGTCTTGATTTACTGTGAGAAACATCAGCAAAATCAGAAACAGCTTTATTTGTAGTAACAGTAATACAGCCTTTTCTCCACCATACAACATATTTTAAAATTAACTGCACATTTATTATATGTTCTAATTTCAATATTGCAATGTGAATTTCAGTGATCAAATGAAACTGGAACAAAGTATGAGTTACAAACGCAAATGTCCCAATCTTTCTACCCTGCTCCACAGAAAGGTTATAATACTTTAATACATTTTGCTAATCAATGAACAGGAATTCTGTCAATCCTCAGTCCTGTCAGATTGTTTTCCATCGGCGGTGGAGGTGAAGACAACAATTCCCATGATTCCACGCTCATTCCCGGAGTCATCATGCTACGCCTTTGTTATTGTTTTGAATAAGCGACCTCTAGTGGCGAAACTTATACTGTGCATTTAAGAGATGAGCAAAGAAGAGCATAAAAACATGGAACTAGAATTGCTGAATACCGTGCAGAATATGCAGCCTAGTATTTTTAAAAAGGCATTTGGTAACAGAGGATTTATTCCGAATAGCATACTACTCTTACTATTTACTCATAATACTACCTGCCATGCATGCTACTAGTATGTTATTTTGAATTCAACCCATGTTGTGGCTATGCTGAAAGGAACAGGCTACAAGTTAATGCTTGCTAATGGTTCAAAAATTTGTTCATCATATCCTGGTGTGCCCTTGGCTTTCCTCTGTGTGGATTTGATGCCTTTTGGTTTTTGTCGTGCAAGGTAAGGGACCTTTTAACATTTTTAAGACCAAAAAGTCAAGCTCATATTAGCTAGCTGTGGTTTCACCAGTAGCAGCGTACTTACTAAGTCAGTAAACTAAACATTTAGCTTCCATTTGTTTGCTGACTGCACAGATTTCCACAACAGTGTATGGATATATTATATATAGATTTTTGTGTACAACATGAATTTGTCAAAAACAGCAATTGGGAAGTAAAACAATTAAGAAGAAACATGCACTCAACTTTGACGTTACATTCATAACAAAACCTCGATAGACTAAAAAATACAGGCAGCCTTTATTTATAATTGCTTGCACACATTTAGCTTGACGCATTAATTGTCCAAAAAAAATTCATAATTCATCCATTTTAAAAAGTAGCCTACACGAAAAAAGACATTCTGTCAGACAAATTTGCACAAAGAAATTGCTTTATTAACAGAATTTTTCCCGCTCCAACATAGAATTCAGCAATATGCAAATGAATGAAAAAAAATAATAATTTCCTTTGGTTCTACTGACAGATCTTATTCAACATTCATAAGAACATGACAGTTTGACATATTTAGAACTGAATTAGGTCTGCGACATGATGACAAATTATGGAGCAATCTGACATGCCCTAGTAAAACCAATAAATCAAACCAAAAAAATCCCACTACTTTGTGAAAAAAAAAAAACAGTGATCAATCCTTTAATACACTAAACATAATTTAGATTATAAGGCTGACAAGTTCTAGGTGCCCAACCTAATGTCATCAGCAGCACAAGTCTTTAGCAGCCTCCATTAAAATTCAGTGTAGTAAGCTAATTTAACACATCAGAAACTGAAATGTGCAATATTCTCAGGAGTCATGCAAATACCAAACACATTCAACAACTTTAACTTTATTAAACATAAAATAAAATGTTTAGCCCCACACTTTGGATTTTATACATCTATGGAGCTCAAAGCCTTCTGAGAATCAACAATTGAGGTTCCACCTCGTAAACATTGCGTTTTCACTGTAAACTGTCTCTCATTTAAGCTAAGACAGTGATTTTTCTCAATTTCAGACAAAAATGGTGTCCCGTTTTATACATGTTTTTCAGGGTCACCAATATTTGCATTGTTTATATACTGTATATTAGGAATATCCACTGTACAGTTAACATCCTCTCTGCAGGAAGCTGCAACTTCAAAGTGAGATTATTTCTGCGGCCTACTTCTGTTCAAAGTCAGAAAGTTACAGCTAACTGTCTCACTATGTCCTGATTAAAGAGAAACAGCCTTCTGCTGCAATCACTACATACAGTAACATTATGCAGTCTTTCTATGACAATATGCAGCCCAAATGCACAGCGGTACTCAAAAATCAGCCTTGCTGTTCTCTCGTGTTCTTTTTTCACTGCTGTTCTGTTGATTATGAGAAGACATTCAAGGACATACAGTATTTTAGGTCTTGCTGATCCTTAAATTACTGAAAATAAATGTCACACGCTAGTGTGTTCTTGAATAAGACAAAGTATTTCAGGTTGAAATTGTCAAACCTGTGTAATGGAGGCCAGCTAGTCGGACCTGTGCGAATAAACCTCACTCCCCTGGGCTCAAGAAGAGAACTACACTCATCTTGTGGTGCACAAACCCAATTGCATTTTTAAACCCAATGGTTGGGTTTGTCCATATTTGAACCAAACAAGGGTTGCTTTGACCCAAACAACCCAGCATTTTTTTTTAGAGTGTAGCGACTGACATTAGAGGCTACAGTTTTTAGCGTCCTTGTTAGTGCACTCGCCGGTTCGAATCCTGTTCGGAACGGTGCGAGTAGAGGGGTAACGTTGGTGCCGTGACCCAGATGGAAGTGAGGTTTAGGGAGGTGACTGTAACGGAGGCAGGCTAGCAAGAGATGGGCGTGTAAACCTCACTCCTCTCGCCTCCAAAGTCTATGGTCTTTAGTGTCTTTGTTAGTGCGCCTGCCTCCTATGCCAGAGATCCCAGTTCAAATCCAGCTTGGAGCGGTGCGAGTAGAACCGTAGGGGTTACGTTGGTGCCGTGACCCAGAGGGACGTGAGGTTTAGGGAGGTTTGTGTGATGAGGCAGACTTGTAAAGCTGCGCGAGTAAACCTCACTCCCCTGGCCTCAAGAGGTGCACTAGAGGCTGCGGTGTTTAGTGTCCTTGTTAGCGCACCAGCCTCCCATACTGGAAACATTGGTTTGAATCCCGCTCGGAACGAAATGTTACAAGAACAAGATGCCTCTAAGAATGGACAGTGACTTCAGATTAAGATCTTGAAAATCACTGTTGGTCAAAGTAAAGTTAAATAACATACTATTGTACTTTGCAGTTAATCCACACACTGTTTGATGACTACCTAGGGAAGGGGTTTTTAACAGGCGTGTATACTGTGTACTAAAAATCTGTACTCTGTATTTTTGTCTTGTTCTTCAGCACAAAAATCAAAACATTCTTAACTCAAGATATATTTATTTGAGTAAAAAACACTCAGGATATTTTGTTTTCTGAACAGTTGATCATAATGAAGTGAGTTTGTTTAAAAAAAATAAGAAAATATCTGCTAATGGGGTCAGAAAAATAAACTTAATTCAAAGTGAAAACAAGATTATTTTTCTGACCCCATTGGCAGATTTTTTTTGTTTCTTAATTTAAGCATGAATTCAATTTATTTAGATTTTACTTTAGAAAACAAGACTTGATGTCAAGTAATTTTGCTTCTTAATACATCTTGATTTAAGAATGTTTAGATATTTGTACTGAAAAAAAAAACAAAAACACTAAGTTAGAAAGTCATTTTTTACTGGTAAGCAAAATAAGATAAATATTTAATTGTCCAACCCACATTAAAAAAATGTTAAAATAACATCCAATAATCCCAATAATGATTAAAAATAATTCAGTAACACTTTACAATAAGGTCTCATTTGTTAACGATGTATTAACTAACATGAGCAAACAATAAGCAATATATCCTTAAAGCATTTATTAACCTTTGTTAATGTTAGTTAATAAAACATACATGTTAATTGTAGTTCACAGTGAATTAATTAATGTAAACACATGTGACTTTTGATCTTAAAAAATGTATTAGTAATTGCTAAATGGTGTAGAAGTATTGTTCATGTTAACTAATGAAACCTTATTGTAAAGTTTTACCAATAATTATTACTTACAGTATATCATATTATTAATAATAATTACTTAATGGCTCATCCATATAGCAACAAAACAATGAATGTAAATGCATTAAAATCTCATGATATTTTAGGCCAAGCCTAATTGATTTTATACATTGTGTATCAACAAAAGGGCCATTCGGTTCGAAAAACACAAGAAAAACGATTGCAGGGTGGACAAATAATGTAAAACACTGAATTTTCGGTATACTTTATGTACTCAAGTATAGCACAATTGGTTTAGGTTTTACCTGTACATGAAAAATTATATTATACATATTCATACACTATTAAATTCACTACCATAAATCTAATAACCCCAGTAGGGGGTTTCAATTAACTAAAGAGATACTAAAAAAAAAGTCCCAGTCAAGTAAAATGAAAGCCTTTCATTATTTAGAGGCTTTTGTGTGCCTTAATTTCTTAATGTCTCTTTTAATTCTATAAGGTTGTAAGCTCATTTCATTGGTTAAGATAGAAATCGGATTCGGTCCAAATGTCGTCCTTCTTTTTTCTAATGGCTTTGCATACAAATGCAGAAAGATCCCAGACCCTGGTAGAGCCCAGACATACTACGCATAATCTTATTACCAGTGAGCCAAAGGAAATGGCCTGCGCCTAAAGATAAGGCCCTAAGTGAATGTGTGCTGCAGTATTCCTTTCCGTAATGAGATCATATAAAAAAATAAATATCTGAATATTTAGAGAAACACTTAAATTATTTAACCACTTCTAAATGTGTTTAGCTGCTGAGTAGTCTTCTATACAATGTGACAAAAAAAAAACCCTAGCAGAATTTCCCCTGCAACAAATGTAAACAGATGTTTTAAGAACTTAAAAAAAAAAAGTAACGTTTCTTTGACAGGCGCTTATACATTAAATATACTTCAAAACGTACATTATAATTTATTTATATTTTTTTTAAGTAATTGTATGTGATTTTTGTAAAAATTGAGAAATTGTGATTAGATTCAAAAGCCACTTATGGAGGAATGGAGAGTGTTCATTGAACAACCAGTGACCTCCATTTGTTATTTAGTCTTTGTGATGGTTTAGGTGAATAGCTCTTGAGAGCTCAGCAGCAGCGTATTTTTACAGCGGTTCATAAGCAGTTTACACCTGCCAGAGCCGAACTGTTACTGTCCACTTGCACGGGCTTTCTGCTGCAGTAAAGCGGCCCTCTGCTCCATCATGGCTCTCATCATGTTGGGGTTAATAGCTGGACTCATAGCAGGGGACATGGGCCGCAGTGGATATTGGCTGGATTTTGTGCTCATTAAAACGCACTGGAAGTATGGTATCTTGCCTTTAACACAAAGAACAAGTGATTCTCAGCAGGTGGAAAAAAAAAAACAAAAAAAAAACAAAAAAAACACTGAACAGTTCAAAACACACACTTTATGTATGTGTGTGTGTGTATATATATATATATATATATATACTGTATATATATACTTATACACATACAAATTACAATTAAAGGAGTAATTCACTTTTAAAAAAACTTGCTGATAATCTACTCACCCCCATGTCATCCAAGATATCCATGTCATTCTTTCTTCAGTCGAAAAGAAATTAAGGTTTTTGATGAAAACATTCCAGGGTTTTTCCAGGAAACTTCACGAAAAAAGATTGGTTCATTTTGATAAACGAGTTCAGCACAACCAAACAGGAGAGTCACGAAAGCACATCACAGAACAGAGCAAGGCGAGCATTTGAGCTTATAAAACTTAAACTTTGTTATTGATTTTTTTTAATGAATGATCGTTCCGCTTGATAAGACCCTTATTCATCGTCTGGAATCGTTTAAAGCCCTTTGAACAGTTTGCAGTTTGCACTGAAACTGTCTTTTGGACCTTGAACCGTTTGGTTCCCATTGAAGTCCATTATATGGAGAAAAATCCTGGAATGTTTTCATCAAAAAACTTAATTTCTTTTCGACTGAAGAAAGAATGACATGGATATCTTGGATGACATGGGGGTGAGTAAATTTACATAGATTTACCTGTTACATGCTATGTAAAATTCCATATTGCAATGTAGTGTTGTCACGGTACCAAAATTTCAGTATTCGGTACCGATACCAGTTAAAATTCACGGTTCTCGGTACCAATTTCGGTACCAAAGCTTAGTTTAAATTTACATATATTTAAGTGTTTATCACGGTTACAAGTATGGAAACTGTACATTCGTATTATAAACACTTTAGAAAAAGATTAGATAAAATGACCTAAAATAAACAATAGTATACACTAACACATTTTTAAAGTTGTTTGTAAAGTTTTAATCCATTATTTATTTAATGCACATTGAATTAAGTGAACAAACATGAACAATCAGGTGTTTGTAATAAATAACATTTTCAAACATTAATTAATGTTGTAAAAATATATTGTTCACTCAATGTGTTGATAACTAAGTAATGTTTATGAATGGTATCTTTGTAGCATTACCATAAAACATGTTTTATTTGACTTGACTGTCCTTTTATTAATCTAAAACTGCATTCATATTTAATTTTAAAAAGGCTTTTTAAACCTGCTGAGTTATAAAGGCAAGAATACGCCTAGAACTGGCATTGACATTAAATGATAATACTAATACCAGTAGCCTACTCTGGTGTCGGGTAGATACTACTGTGCTCATGTACTCGTAAAACTACCCCGAAAGCACTTTAGAGGCCGTTCACATGTCGCGCGTGTTTTTTAATTATATTTTTGCGCGTGCTTATTCTTTCCAAAGCGCTTGCTCTGACGAGTTTTTATTAGGAGCGCGCTTGAATCACGCCTATATTTGAAATTGCGAATTTGCATGTAATCGGCCTCTTATGGCAACGTGACATTAGCCTAATCCAAAATATTTCCATATGTGGCTCTTTCCTCCTTTCGTTTCAACAAGTGGATTCAGAGAGAGAGAGCCATATCAGCGTTATGAAGAGGACGCAACTGTGCACGTTTCAGACATCGCGTCTAGAAGAACTGGATTAACCTGGTACTCGGTACCTAGAAAAGCTGGTACCGTAACATTTTTTTTTTTTTTTTTTAGTACCGACTTGGTACCGAAGTACCGAGTTTTTTGACAACACTATTGCAATGTAACATATTATTGTACTGTTTCCAAAACTCTGTTACACTGGAAGATTTTGCTGGAAAAACTACGATACTGCAATGTATGGTGTGGAATTAGATTAATTTACCTGGCTTTTTGTCCTCCGTGACATTTTCCTCCACTTTCAGCTCTTCTAATTAGTTGTTAGAGAGAGAGAAATTTAAGAAAAATACTCATTTCAACACAAAATATGAAATGCTGCTGTAGCAAATCTTTAAATGACATGGCAAATACTTTCAGTTATGGATGGAATATCTGTTAATGTGGCTTTTAGTTTTCAGGGTTGTTATAAGGTGACATGACAAAGCTCAGTTCCCAGAGGAGTAATTTGTACAAGCAGTAGACCGCGATATCTGCGAACACCCTCTGAGACAGAGTTGAAGACTTGAATTTGAAAGTAACGGCGACCTTCAAAAGTTACTTCAAATGGATGAAAACCAGGCTTGCGAATAAAAAAAAAGTCACTTGAGACCTTTGTGGGATTATATATGCTCAAAAATCCTGAGTTTGCCAAGGAGAAACACATTTTTACATTAAAGAGAATTCCTTGGTGAACTATAACAGTATAGTAACAAATGTCCATCTGAAGAGTATAGTGCCACTGAAATAACACAAATGTGGGTATTCACAAACCGTGGGGATTAAAATTCAGTAATATTGATTTGATTGGATGAGAACAAAACTAGAACTGAATTGACAGCAGGGCTGCCTTGCCTTACAGTTTCAAAAGCAAACTAAATCAACACTAAATTAACTTGAGCTGAAAAGTGACTCGATTGTCTATTGTCTTTGTCTTTAAAGCTGAATTGAATTCTGTTTGCATCACTGATTTTTATTTCTCTATTTATCACTGTTTTGAAACAATAAGCTTTGTATAACGCACTAAATAAAGGTAACTTGACTTTATTTGCCACTTCATGCTGCATTTAGGGCTGGGCGATATGGGTTTAATGTAACGACCACATTTTTATTTGGTAAAATGTAATATTCTGACTGAGTTGTATTAAAATTAACCATTGGTCATCCAGTCTCATGCATTTAGATGATAACCACAGATAAAACCAGGAATAGCCTATAACTTAGCACCTCACTATCATGGCAAAATGTAACTTTATGGTTTCTGTGGTATTTGTATGAAAACAGTGGCCTAACAGTTAAATAATTAACATTAATAATATTATACCATTAAATATGTATATCCCACATTCATGGTGCAGTTAATATTACTTGGCTAACCTTACAGTAAATCCATGGTAGGCTAAATGGATTCAGTATCAATTCAGATTCTGACTGGATCGTTGCACGCAGTGTTTCTCCTTTTTGTCAGCGGTGTTTTATCTGCCCTAAACTGGTTTAAACTTGACATCTGTGTTCTTCGCTGAACTCAAGCGCTTCTCGCTGGATTTTTTGAGCGAGACGATCTAAGCAATCGCGTCTGCTCCAGCGAGCTCGCGCTGCGCTCATTGCCGTTTGGACTTTGAGCCGAGCGGATAAATGCTCCGTGTGGCGTGCGCGGTTCAAATGAGTTTCGTTCCGCTTTTGGCGCATTAACATTATCGAACATTTATCGACCTCTTGATATCGTTTATCGAGAAAAATTATATCGCGATAATTATCGTTATTGTTTTATCGCCCAGCCCTAGCTGCATTAAAAAAAATCTGTAAATAGATGAAAAATTCTGTCATCATTTACTCACCCTCAAGTTGTTTCAAACCTTTATGAATGTATTTCTTCTGCTGAACACAAATAAATATATATTGAAGAATATCGATGGACCCCATTGACTTCCATAGTTATTTCTTCACTATGGTTGTCAACGCGGTACATCAACTTTTTGGTTACCAACATTCTTCAAAATATCTCCCTTTGTTTTCAGCAGAAGAACGAAATTTAAACCGGTTTGAAACAACTTGAAGGTGAGGAAATGATGACAGAATTTTCATTTTTAATTGATCTAATCCCCAATTTTTACAGAAAATAAGACAAATATACTGATAAACCCCCCCCCCCCCCCAGCGTATAGTGCCTTGTTAAAGTGGACTGCAATTGGTTTGTGAATAAGACCCAGGGTTTTCACTGAAATAATGTGGCACAACGGTAATTAAATCTGACCTTGATTCTCTAACAAGCAAGTCAAGCAATTTGTGTTAGGCAGTAGTTACAGTGAAAGAGTGACATTAGGAGTTCACACAGGGCCAACCAGCCAGCAGCATTAGTGTATTAATAGCTGAATTTAATTTGTAATTTCACTAATGCTGTTCAAAGTAGTTTAATCCCTTTGGTTTAAGTGGGATCACCTTGAATAGTATCAATGTGTACACGAAACTGTGAAGTTAATACATCCAGTGAATAAGGAATTGTACCTCAATGTCGCCTGGAAGTTTTTGAAGTTCTCCCAAGTTCTACAATATGCAGGTACGCATGATCACTATGGATGCTGAACAATGCATTTCTAAATGTAGTCTGCAGATGTTTCAAACTGCTTACACAAATGCATGCATTTGATTATTGCTTTTGACATACGGAAATGATTAGGTACAGCGCTATAAAAAAGCACAGGCTAAATTTAATCTCAAGCTTCACGCAATACTTCTCCACATCTCATGGACGTTAGAAAACATCAGAACTTACTTGCTGGTGCTGGTGCCTCAGCTGGTTTGTCTGAAGACAGAAATTTGAGGAGAGAGATATGGTTAGCAAAGATTGACCTGAAAATGATGGCAACACATGGGCTCTGTTAAAAAAAAAAAAAAAAAAAAGCTGATACTGAATGTACAAGGATGGAGAATGAAGGGTTAAAGGATACAAATAAACAACAAAAATATTGCATAAAATATTTTTTAGCACTTATCTGTACTGAATTAAATTATTTATAATCCACATTTCCACTGAGCTTCTCATAATGGATTATGTAATTACTTAATTTCACTGCTTTTATTTTTAAAGGGATAGTTTGTGTAAAATGAACTCTCATTTGTGGAATTAAGGAATAACATAATGGAATATATTACAATCTCTAAAAATCACAAATTTATGAAATCATTCTTTTAAGTCGGATATTACAAATTACATGATCCACTTTACAAAGCCAGTTTCCAATTCTTGAGTTAAACTCAGATGACATGAGGGTGAATAAATAATCACAGAACTTTTATTTTTGGTTGACTTGTCCCTTTTAATTGCTGTCAGCATACTCGTTTTTGAAACAGAGCCATGTCTATACCTTGGGTTTCTTCAGATGGTTTCTTCTCGGCTGAAACAGGTTTTCCTGAAACAGGCTTTCCTGGAGGTGAAGGAGAATAATGCTCATCACATTATCTATTTACTTTCTATATCATGTGTTTTTTCATTTACACATTTACAATGTAACACCTTCATAATTGCACTTCAAGTGTGGATAAGTCTTTTAATCAAGTTTAAAATCAGTTGTTTCTATTCTTAATGTGTCAGGAAAACATACTCAATTGATTATAATCATGAAACAGAACATGAAAGGTACACTTCCTGTCATAAAAATAGAGAAATTCTGTCATGACTTCATCTGAAGTTATATTACTCGACAGATCCAATTTTCTTATGCCAACTGGAGTCTAAGGTTTTTTGTTTTCTTAATCCACCTTACAATCATCTATGCAGTAAGTTCTCTGTGCTTTTACAAAAGCAAATAAAACATGTACTGGTGTTTGCAACACAACACATCCGTTGGGAAATGAATATAAAAACAATTTCTTAATATTTGGTCATGCATGCCTTTTTCATCCTGATGGCAGACAAGAATCGAACTCTACATAAACCTTCTATGGATCCAGCTTTAGGTTTATTAGCCATGAAAATATTTATTTTGTCTCTCTTTTCTGAGGGGATATTCAAAAATACAGAGACGTCTTTTGGGCTTTTTTTATAATGCAACGTTAAAAATAGTCATGAAAACTTACCCCCAACAACTTCTTTAATGGCTTTTGGAGTTGATGTGGCCTTCTTCTTAACTAATGAACAAACAATATAACAAATTACATTGCTGCTATACAATACAACAATGTAAATGTCTGTTTATACATGCACTAATCATTGAAGGTTGTCATTTTGGCCCCATTTATACTTAAACCGTTCATTTAAGTGAGTTGATCACTTTTGTGTTTCACTTTTAAGTGTTTTAGCACTTTTACTTTTAGTCTCCTTTCCTCTTTAGTTTTCCTCTTGTCGACAGTAAACTTGATTTGCCAGCACTTGCAGTATTTGATGTGTTAGTCCTTGTACGACATCAATTTACTACAGAAGTTAAAAGCACATAAATATTGTATACTGGTTTCCTGTCAAGAAGTCAATAAGCTTTGTTTGCACATAATAATTCTAAAGAGTCCATTAGCAATCTAAAATCTAGTGACCTATCTCTCAGGATGAACAAAACCATTCACTAAATGTAGATGCACTGCTGTATTCAACACATTCAAAGCAAGACTGCAATGCTTAGTTTACTAATTTGATTATAAACAATTAAGTTCATAATAAACACAGAAAAACATATCCCAACAATATATTATTAATTTTCTGAACAAAATGCCAGTGTTTTGCTGGTTGTCAGGGCATTGTTATGCAATTTCTAAGGTGTTTTAAGAGTTTAAGCACAATGTAATTGCTTATTCTCCCACATGGTTAAGACAGACTGATTTTTTTTAAGTCAATTAAGCTGCACTAACGATGTTGGATAAGTTTAATACTTGAATATGCAGCATTAGAGGGTTAAATATGAGCTAAAGTAAAAACTTTTTTTTAAAAAAAGTTAAGCAAGCATCATCTAATATTTTAAAATAATATAACTTACCCTCTGCTGTGGGCTTCAGTTGCTTTACAGCTTTCTCTTCTTCCCATGTAGAGACACACAAAAAATATAGATTTATAGGATGTATTATGAAGTAATAGTATTTATCAATATCCATACTTCACATCCTACACTGCAAAAACTGATTTTATTTTGTTTTATTTTCCAGTGCAAATATCTAACTATAGCAGAACATTTTATGGCATTGCCACGGGGCAGCTAACCGACACCTGCCTAAAGAAGAGAGACAAATATCATCCAGTCTGAAATATTTATAAACAACAAGTTTATGACACCGTTAAACCTCTTTCTGTGAGTATTAAATGAGCTAATACAAAATAATGACACAAGGATTAAGACTTCTTCCCTATTTCATAACATTATGAAAGCTTACGAGTATGAAAAATGTCACGTTTAAGCTATTAATATGAATATATGTCTCTACTGCATATATAATCAGCTGTGAGGTTACCTTTGTATTTGGTTGTTGTTACTTTTTCCTTCTTTGTTACTGCTGGCTCTAAGAACAGGATGTAGAATAGACATTTAATATTCATGATTCCTGTATGTCTAACGACCAGATTGGTGGTAACTGTTTTCTAGATAGCCTGACAACTCTGTTTATACTCCATTTAATAAACCTTTTAAAATTATGAACTGCATTCAAATTTATGATAATATAAATGTAATTTTACATTATATACAATAAAGTTGAAATACAATAAAATCTACCTTTCTTAGTAGAGGCAGCTTTTGTGATCACTCGCGCTGGAAAAGAGGAAATTATAAATTATTGCTCATTAATATAAAACTACTGCTACTGTAAATCAGTTCCTGAGCCATAATTACCTGTCCTTTTAGGCTTCTCCTTCACAACTGTTCGCCCTAAGTCATAAAATTTGATTTATTTAGTATGAAAATAGATAAAAAATGGAAATTTAGCCCTCATTTTTCTATTGTCCTTACTTTTCTTTTCCACTGAAGGTTTTACGTTGTCTTTAGTAACTGTGGCCTCTTGAACACAAACAGTACAAATGTACAAAAACAAATATAAATGCACAGATTCAGATGGATGGATAGTGCCATTCATTTTAAACTATAGTTCTCACCCTTCTTCGCAGGAGCTGCTTTGGCTTTTTCTTTTGGTGCAGCTGGTTCTGAAATTGGAGGTCAGAGGTTATTACTTCCTTCAGGTCTTTTTACATTTCAATGTAACTGGAAACAAATACTATATATTTACTACAGGCACTAAATCAATACAAATATTAACTACTATACCTTTCTTTTGAGTGTCTTTTTTTGGTTTTGGCTTAGTAGCTTCTGGTTCTAAAGCAAAGGAAACATCAAATCAGATTTAATGAAATTGACAAATGGCAAATATAGAATTAAAATGCAGACGTATAATGAGATCAACACCTTTCAATACAGTAGGAGCTTGATGAGTTGTTAAAATAGGAACTTCTGATTCTAAAAAATACAGTGAAAAATGTAATGTTAAAAAAGATTGTAAAGCAGTGATGTATTAAGCATACATATTGAAACTAACAGATATTTGACAGCCACATAATTAAGTTAGTAAAAACAGACGTCATGAATGCATTTGAGATTAATAAATTAACGAATATAGTTTTGGGTACCTGGAAAAGCCGATGGTGGTAATGGGCTACTTGTAACTATGTGATGCACTGTAAGATAAAGGATAAAGAGAATTTCAGGGTATTGAAGGATACATAAATTATGTTTTACATTAAAGTACGTTAAGTTACAGTAATCATAGGTGACTGCAATACTCACCATACCAGCCAGGGGGCGCTGGGCAGTACACAGGTGTTGGTCGGCACATAGGAACTGTTTTAAGGGGTTGTGAAAAGAAAGATTCAGAGTTACAATAGACCGACTGTATATTGCGTGTTATTGCTGCTGTCTTTTTGCATTACGTGATTGTAACACATTGTAATATAAAAAAAAATCACAAGGCTATGAGTTGCACTCACGCTCCTGTATTGGAGCTGGAGCGGCTGACACTTCCACGTCCTCTGATGCTCTAGATCCTGTTATTAGGAGAAGGGAAAGCACTGCTGTCATATTTTTAGATCAAACGGAATTTAACATTTGCCATCAACTTAAAAGAGATCACCCAAAAACTCTCATGGTTGATCAAAACTTGGATGATTTTCTTTCTTCTGTAGAACACAAAAGGAGATGTTTAGGATATTCATGCTGCTCGTTTCCATACAACAAAAATTAATGGTGACCTGGTAGGTTTGCACCAGCCATTCGTAAGTTGTTACTCAAAGGGATAGTTCACTTTGAAAAATTTGTTGGTATGTTTTAGCTTACCTCAAGGGCATCCAAGATGTAGGTGTCTTTGTTTCCGCAGTAATTTGGATATTTTTAGGTCAAACTGTTCATGTCTACCAATCATATAATGGAGGTCTATGGTCACCACCTCACACAGAGAAGTCCAAACTAAACATGATTTAATGACTCATAAATGGACACATTGATGGCCTAAGACATGAAACGAGCAGTTTGTGTGAGAAAACTAACAGTATCGTTTTTACCTCTTGTTACTACAGCCACAAAGCACCCACACAGCGCAGATCACTTGGACGTGGCTGTGGTTACAAGAGGTAAAAACGATATAAATACTGTTCGTTTTCTCACACAAAACGCTCGTTTCCGAGTCATTAAATCATGTTTAATTTGGACTTGTCTGTGCGTGCTCTTTGAGGTGGTGACCATAGACCTCCATTATATGACTGGTAGACAGGGGCGGTTTGACATAAAATAAACAAAATTGAAACTACTGCGGAAACAAATACACCTTGGATGCTCTTGGCTTGAGGTTAGCTAAAACATACCAAAAATGTATTTCAAAGTGAACTATCTCTTTAAATTGTGACTTTAAGTCCACACCAGAAGCTTAGTTACTACTAGCTACTTTGTAACTAACTTTGTACTTTATTCGAAAGCACTATAATGTACAGAAGCTAGTAGGTCGTAAGCTCTCCGTAAAGTAAAGGTGTTGTAATAACCATAACGTTCATGTCTCTGTAAGAACTGGCAATTACAACTTGTAAACTCAGAATTTTCAACGAATCCACTAACACTGTCAATGCCAAAATGAATCTGCAGTGGCTGGTCAGGTGGTTCAGTGGTACAAGTCGCATAATATGACGTTTACCCTCAATGATTTACACGCACAGCTCTTACTGGCCTATGTTCTTATCTATGGAAAAGAGCCTGTGAACGTTCAGCAAAATATTTTGTGTTCTACGGAGGAAAGAAAGTCACACAGGTTTGGTGCAACATAAGGGTGACTATATAATGACAGACCTTTTATTTAAGGTGAACAATCGATTTAAAGAAGTATCATGTGTGATCAGATCCTGTGAGCTTACTTCTCTTTTTCAGTTTGCCGTCAGCCACTGCCTTTGCTTTTGGAGCTGTGGACCAGAGAGCAAATATTATGTTAAGTCTTAAATATTCATAGCTGTTATAACAAAATATTTGAAGCAATTCTTTCAGTGCATGATGATAAAAAAAAAAAAAAGCAGGAACACATTGTGCTACCTTTCTTTGCTTTCTCTAGTCTTGTTCTTGGAGCCTCTCTTTCTGGTGAGCAAATGTTTGTGAGGAGGAGAAAGAAAAAAGCCTTTAGTGCAATTTTCTTATACAAACAAACCCCACGTCTATAAGACTGAATATATATATATACTGCACCTTTTTTCTGTTTAAGCAGGGGCTCCTTTCTCTTGGTCTCGACTTCTGGTAAGGGGGAAAAAAACATTAAACAACAAATCACTTGCTTCCTGATCAAAATATGCATCAGTCTCTCTCCAAACATGTATAAGCATCTCCAAATGTGTTCCTACAAATTTGCCCAAGTAAAAATACATTTTCAAACTTTCATTACTTCAAAAGCATTGAATTTATGAATAAATGCATTTTCTGACGTGAAAAATCTGGATTTTTTAAATGTCCCATAATGCTGTTGGCTCTGCTTTTTAATAGTTTATTTCCTTATTGATTAGTATCTTTTATCAAAGTTAACAGTTTTCCACATGCTTGTTGAGTTTACTGTAGAAATCGACAGTTGCCTGCTTGAGCGTAACCCGCTTTAATCAAACAAAACAATGCATCACATAGGTCTACTCCTGCGTTCAAGGCTGACTCTTTTAGCTGTGACATGAAAAACAGTCAGAAATGAATCAAACCAGACGCCTTTGTTTAAAGAGAGAGAGTTTAAAACTGTGTGCAGCAACAGGTCACTGATGTCTAAATCAATCACACTAAGAGTGTTCTTGTAAAAAAGCAATATTCTGGATTGATCAGTAGCCATGATTAATATTGCAATAAATTAGTATCACACTAGAGCTGAAATACTCTGTCAAGAATACTAAATGTTGGGGGTTTTATTTAAAAAAAATAACATCCAAGTTAACGGAAATGCACCAGGGGGCACTGTTGTGTTTGTCAAAGTTATTGGAAGTGAGAAAAAATACAGCTATTTTACTGATATAAGATTCTCAGTGATGTCCTCTAAAACAGATTGCTATATTCAGGTCATAGAGGAGATCATGGGTTATATTTGTCATTAATTTACTATGCTTTGAAAGTCGAACTAAGGTAAGATGAGCAAAAATAGACAGTCTAGCGGTTCATATTGTATCTACAATACACGTACAGTACCTTATATTAATTTATGTTCATAGAACTGTTGTATAAAAGTCTGTGGCCTCATAGTTACAAACTTAATAATGTCTAAATTGCTACCCGAAAAGCTACTCAGTTCTACTTAAACTGCTCTATACTATTTTATTCAATATACTAGGACTATCAATATACCTATCTATCAAGGCCAATTATAATTCTGAATACTTGAAGACATACATTAAAAATATCTAATGTTCAGTCAGTAAATGTATAACAAGCAGTTATAATAGCTGGATTTAAAGTCTTTTCTGGAATAAAAGTACCTCTTTTCTTGACTTTATCAGGTTCAGCTGGAGGAAAAACAGATAAAAAGGACAGTAAGTTGCTGCACAGCTTTAATTCATCCTGTTTGCTTACTACACATAATTTAAGAGAAATGAGACGTACAGTAAAAATGATTTAATAAAGCTCATTAAAGCCCAAAGTATGGTACTGAAAATTCAGACATGGTTAATGCAATTTTGAAACATAGCCAGCTTTTTATATAGGCTACCATCCATATTTTATTGTAAAATAAATTTAATATAAATATTTTTAGTAGAAAAGCAGTATGATGAGTTTACAGTAAGGAGTACGGGTCTATATAAATCTAAAGTGAACTAATCCAAATATGATTTTCTGTATCTGCTGATATGTGCTCATACGCATAATATTTATTTCTTTTTCTGTGTATGCATGCATGTTATCTTGATTAATTCACAGTACACCCACCTCTTCAGCCACTACAATACCACTGATGCATATATGCCTTTAGGTACACATCATTCACCAATCAATGATTCTTTTTTAAGCATGCGATTTATTTCATGTGCAAAATACTAAATGCCTCTTGGTCAGTTGTCTTTGCATGAAGAGCTCACAAAATGTGTTAGAACGAAGATATTGGCATGTCTCTGACCTATGCTTAGACAAGGCCAGTGTGAGTTGCTATAAAATGGCTCTGTTATGCAGAAAATATGCCCATGCTTTTTCTTTTTATATTTTAAAACAACATGCATGATATTGACCTTGCAAGTCAATACCAAATACCTTTTTCTTCCTTTGGTTTAGTGTCTTGGGCTTTTTGAGGATCTTTATGTATTACTGAATGCATACAAGGACATGTAGAGGGCTCTTTTTGTTTGTCTGGATACAAACAAATGCAAAATAGTGAGTGTCAAGAATACAGTGTCCATATAATTTGCCTATTTTGCTGTCAATCGTTCATATGAAATTTGAGTTTTTTTGCTTGCACAGGCAGACTTGTCAATACCGAAACCAAATCAATTGCAAAAATCCATTAAATACAAAAATGATTATGATGTAAATGATTTTTTTTTTGAGAAATTGTTAAAAAAAAGACAGTCTAATGAGCAATGTATTAGATTAGACTAGTTTAAATCAACACAGGATGATAAAGATCACATTGGCAGCTAAACACAGAGATAAATGTCTTCTACAGCTTAATATATTGATGTCATTATCTTTAAAACCCATAATAGCTTATGCCATCTGAGACCAATGCCAGATTTTATGTCCATAAATCAAAATGTTATTACTAAAATTAATTTTTAAAGTGGTGGTAGTAAATCACAGGATACAAATATGACACCTTCATTATAAGTTTGGATTGCATAAATTTGTCAGAATTAATGTGACGTGTTATGATTAAATGGCACCCCATCAGTAAAGAGATTGGATTATTACAACAAGAAGAAAGCCAGCTAAAAATAAAAACAGGTTGACAACCCCGCCAACAAACGGAGATTAACAATAATGGCAAAATGGCTGAGAAGCATGTGATTTGCTAATGTTTTTAAGCAGCTGCAAGAATTCCAAGAAGTCTCTTTGAATAATAATTGAAATTCAAAAAGCCGGTTTTGATTGTGTTGCTTACATGCTCGCGGGGAATTACAGGGAGGTGTCATTCAAAATGCCTTTAATGCAAATGCCATTTTTGATATCAGTCGACCCTGCGGCCGAGTACATGATCTGTGTTATTAAAACAGCATGCATTCTTTCTTCCTTCGTTTTCTCACTGACCTTTGGCGCAGAAGTTTATTAGCTAAAAAATTGCATTTACTCTAGATTGATTAAGATCAGCTGGGGCATTGGAAGTTGTACGATAGGATATTATCCCTATGACTTTGATTTGCCATTGAAACTTCATATAGTGTAACTTCGCACTATCTGTACTGGTTTAGTTGTGCTCCATGTGTATTTAAAGTCACTGTCATTATTTTCTGCGTGAACAAGCTGGAGGTGAAAATGAGTTCAGTTTACAAGTATAATAAAATAAAATATTTGTTTGTTCATGTTCTCACAACATTGCATTTTTAGAATTCCTAAAAATGTTCCCGGCGCCTGGCAAGTGTTCATTTTTAAGCCCTGCATATACAGTATATAATATAATATATATATATATATTTGGGCTGTCAAACGATTAATCGTGATTAATCGAATCCAAAATAAAAGTTTGTGTTTACATAATATATGTGGGTGCACTGTGTATAATTTTGTAGATATATGTATATATAAATACACACACATGCATATATATTTAAGAAAAAAATAATATTTACATATAAAATATTTATATATAATATAAATTATATATAAATCTATACACAACAATATTTCTTAAAAATATACAAGCATGTGTGTGTATTTATATACAGTATATAAAGTAATTATACACAGTGCACCCACACATTATGTAAACACAAACTTTTAATTTGGATGTGATTAATCGTTTGACAGCCCTAATACTGTATATAAATATATAATATTTCCTAATTTTTATACTGTAATTGTGTACTGACCTTCTTTTTCAGTCTTTGCCACTGGTTTCTCTGCTTCTTTTTCCTTCACTTCCTCAGCTGTTTTAAGAAATAAAACCAACAAAACAAAAGGTGAGTCTTACAGCCCAGAAAGTAAAAGAAAAACAAAGGACACAGACTTGTACATGATTACACACACACACAGACACACACACACACACACGCGCAAACTTTGATGTTCAGATCTTTTTTGTACTTTGTTTGTGCTTTCTGAGAAGACTGCTCAACCCCAGGGGTCAAAATGGATCTCTTCAAGTTCCACATTTTTGCTCTCTCTCCCCTACTAGCAGGCTTCTTTCTCTCAGCAGGGATTTATTTTGTTGTGTGAAATATATCTAATGATGTTCTTGATAGAGGAATGACAGAGTATCTGCTGCTTGCCTGCAGGCAGGGCAGATATTCTCATTTTCTTCTGGCCTCCTCTCTGCAGTAAATGGAATGGGATGATGTTATTGCTGTAATTTTCTTTGGAGCACAACATTTTAAAGAACTAAAGTCAAAAACAAGTGAGTTAACCTTGTCAATAAAACAGACCAGCGGGACAAAACCCTTTGATATTTGTAAGAATATTTCTGAATATATGTATTTTTATGATGGGGTCAAAGTCCTATAAACATATTACACTCTTATCATCTTGTTGCCAGCAATTTTATGAATAATTAAATTAAAAATCAAATCAAATACTTTATACCAACACCTAAGCAAGATGATCAGAGATGTGGAAATTTAATGAAAGTAGCTGAAATTTTTTTTTCCCCTAACACTTTCAACAGCTGAAGTTTAGTTAAGAGATCTATCATTTTAATAAATATCATACCTTAGAGCACCGATGGTCACCGTGATTTTTCTGGGTAAGAATTGTTCCTGGATCAACATCAACAACAACATCCCTGTCCAAAAACATAGTGCTAATTCAGAGGGAACTGATTTTAGGGACGAGGTATGAAAATAAGATTGGCATAAGAAAGACCTAACCCTTGCTATAAGCTAAACTTGACATCCACTGTAAACATATCCTTCAAATTTGACTGGTTGATTGGAATTTTGAAAGGATGTTGATCCAGAAATATGCACTACTTGGTGAAATCACATTTAAAGAGCAACAGTAAAAGTGAGAAAATAGAGAGGGAATGTTTCCTCACCGGACAGCCCACAGGTAGATCTGTGGAGTCATGAGGTGGACTGAGCTCAAGGCTGAATCACAAAGAAATTATTTCATTTCACTTCATAAAAGCAGTGGTCGACTTGAGATCTCCTTAAATTCAGCATATATAAATGCCCACAAACTTGACATACATTTGTAATGTTCATCAAAGACAAACTTTGATTGTTGTCTTGACAAAACCTTGTCTAAATCTTGTCTTTCTTCAGTCGAACAGAAATTAAGGTTTTTGATGAAAACATTCCAGGATTTTCTCCATATAATGGACTTCAATGGGAACCAAATGGTTCAAGGTCCAAATGAGAGTTTCAGTGCAGCTTCAAAGGGCTTTAAACGACACCAGACGATGAATAAGGGTCTTGTTTAGGACCCTTCGAGTCATGACTCGAAAAAAGATTTGTTTATTTTGATGAACGAGTTTGAACAGGAGAGTCACGAACGCTCATCACAGAACAGAGCAAGGCGAGCATTTGTGCTTATTAAACTTAAACTTTTTTATTTTTTTTTTAAATGAGCGATCATTTTGCTAAGACCCTTATTCATCGTCTGGTGTCGTTTAAAGCCCTTTGAAGCTGCACTGAAACTCTCATTTGGACCTTGAACTCCATCTCGCCGTGTTCCAGTGTTGTCTCTGCTGGTACATTCAAGTACACCTCATTCTCAGGCAGAAGAACTAGCAGTGCTCTGAACTCATCTCAGCTCTGAGTCTGTGATACTGCTGTGTCATACACTGTCTCAGCACAGGATTAGATTTCCATCCTGCAATACACACATTGCTTTATCCCCAATCTCCTCTCCAGATTTTAATCTGATACCCAGTAGGATATTTTGCCCTCCGGAGGAATTCAGAAAAATTGTAGTTCAACACTATATCAATAAATCAAATAGCAGGAATAATTGGAAAGGGAGGAATGCATCTCACTAGAAGAAAACCATATTACAAAGACCCATGTGATCTTTGTGCTTTTATTTCATGTTAATTTTAACATATGGCCAAGGTTATACATTTTTGTACTTTTAGTGCATTATTAATGATTTCGTGGTGTTCAGCCAAATAACTCTAGAGGCTGGCACTACCTTAACCTTTTTTCCCCTTCTCTTTGGAGGACACCACATATGCAGAAAAAACTGTTGAAATATTATGCCAAAGTAGCCTGGATGCCAGCCCGAACTCCTCCCACAACGTTTTTTGGACGGGAAGTTCGGTCTAGACTCGATCCATTGAGGAGTAATTATGATCGGTTCAGAAATCATCGGGCCAATCAAATTGCCAGGGCGGGCTTTATACGATGATTGACAGGTGGTCTTCAGTAACGTAATCCTCACGTCATCAAAGTACGCTTGTCAAAGATGACTGCAGCTGGAGAATTGAGATGTATAGATTCCGCTGTTGCGTCTTTTGTAAAAAAAAAAAAAAATCGACAGCGCATTCATTTTAATAGACAAACAGGGAACGGCAATCAAGGCATTTGTCGATTGGAAAAGATATTTTTGGCGTCCTTCCTACATGATTCGGGAAAAGTGTAACTTATCAGCTGGCTCTGACGGTCGTTAAGAAGATGGGACGTAATGAAAAGCCTGTGGTCGTTGTGGTTTCTCCTTTGGTGGCACTCATGGAGAAGTAAAACAAGTAACACTTGTTATTTAACTTCTAAAATAAATAAAGTAGGCTACGTTCTGTATTTGAAAACTGCGCTATGCAAAGGAGTTGACTTATGCATTGCTCTGATTGGTTGGTAGGTCTACCGACTATCCAATTGAGTGCAGAGGTTTTTTTTTTTTTTGTCCTGATTCGGTTATGACACGCCTCATAATCAAAGCCTAATGGAGGAGTTTCAGACTCATATTCTTTCTTGAATATGAGTATGACGAAGTCAGGCTAATGCGAAAGAGTAGTTTTGGGTACATTGGCATGTATAATAATTCAAATAATTATTTTGAATAAATAAACATGTATTAATAGCACTTCTCAAGTTTATGGCCTCTTTAAGATTGCCTCTTTGCTTGTTGTATTCCTCATTTTTAAGTGTTTTGGATAAAAAAAAGCATCTGGTAAATGAGTACATGTAAATGTATAGGTTAATTGTTATGAGTTATAAGTTCAGTTGCAAAAATTGTCTTTTTACCAAACTAGTAGACCCACACCATCATCCTATTGATCCTACACTGTTGTGTAGTAGATGGGAAAATGAGCCATCAGAAAGTCTTTAGAGATCAAAGTTTGAGTCCTAAGGGTCTTCTCAACCCTCACATCTCTTATACCACACACACACACACACACACACACACATGCCCTCTTCTCCTCTCATCCAACACCATCAGACCTCAGCATGTTGTATAGAACCCCACTCCTCCACAGTCAATAACCTTGGAGCTTATTAGTGCTGGCATAATTTTCTCATTTTCATTCTGGTTCATTTTCTATGCTTCATGCAAGCAAACTGTTGCCATGTTACCTTTAGGGACCGGTTCTGGTTCTAGTGCTTTTTCCTCTGCACTTTCATCTTCTTCCTCTTCTTCCAGGGTTGTTATGCCTTTGAAAGAAAAGAACACCAGATAGATCACAAGAAGTCTTTGTGATTTAATTTCGAATCTATCGAGTCTTTAAAGCCTTTAGTAACCATTCAAATTCAATTAATGTGTTAAAACAGAAATTTCTACTTTCAACATTTACATACAACATTTTGAAAACAGACTATACCTTGAACTATTTCTTCCATGTCCACTTCCTCTTTGGCGTCAGAAGCTGTTGTATCACATAGATGGGTTACACACATGATAAAATCATAATTTCCATTTGACCTCCGCCAAGCAATTTTGGTGCAACTAAGATTTATGTTGTTGGGTAGATTGCATTAGTGTTTTACAAAGAGATATAATCAGATTAAATTTACATACAGAACTTTTTTTTTTTCCAATTATTGTATTGAGGCTGATCCTTCAAAATGTATTAGCAACATCACTAGCGAGTTACGAGCTGGAACAGTTGGTTTAGATGTGCACAGAGTGGATTATCAAATCAGCTAAATTAGGTTAGCAGGGTAAAGTCAACAAGTCCTATTTTAAACACCATTAGTAAAAAGCATAAGCGGTATAAATGATCTTTAATAATTAATTGCTTTATGCGCTATAAAACAATGACTATGACCACTATTCTTAACTTACTCATTTAAGCCACTGTAACCAATGTTGACCTTCATTTAGCTTAGTTTCCTATTTTTTCCTTGATCCTCTAGAACTTTGATACCCTTGAATGACCTCTTTCGAGACAACCGCTTGGTGACAGTTCACATGAAAGCAGTCTCTCATGGATTCTAACCGTTTCACTGGCAGCTGAACAGCAATGCACCAGCTGCTGTTCTTTGATCCACCCAGCAAGAACTTCAATTAAATTAGAACTCAAATAAGGTCCTTTCCTACCAGCGTATTTGCGTATATATGGTAGCAAACTTAGACTAAACTCTTTTTTGTTTGACAGCAAAGTGACGTCTAAATGATTATTGTTTTTGGCTAAAATTGAGCAAACCTTTGGTTAAAAAAAAGCAAAATTTGTTAAAAAAATTCAGTTGATTTAACTTTAAAAAAAAGTAGGGACATTAAAGGGTACCCTAAAACGTCGGATGTTGACGTATGGTCAAAAGCATCAGTTATATGACGTCTTGGGATGAGAATGGGCTGGGGAAACCTGTTGCCTTAAAATTAAGTAAATGAGCTTGACAATTCCGCATAACTTATTTTTTTTTTCAATCATGCATGGTTTCTTTACTTAATAATTTGAAGGAAACAGGTTTCCTCATTTAAAGGAGTAGTTAACTTTAAAAAAAAAAAAAAACTTTTGCTGATAATTTACTCACCCCCATGTCATCCAAGATGTCGACGTCTTTCTTTCTTCAGTCGAAAAGAAATTAAGGTTTTTGATGAAAACATTCCAGGATTTTCTCCATATAATGCACTTCAATGGGAACCAAACGGTTCAAGGTCCAAATGAGAGTTTTAGTGCAGCTTCAAAGGGCTTTAAACGATACCAGACGATGAATAAGGGTCTTATCTAGAAAAAAAGATTTGTTCATTTTGAAGAACGAGTTTGAACAGGAGAGTCACAAACGCTTATTACAGAACAAAGCAAGGTGAGCATTTGCTTATAAAACTTAAACTTTTTTATTTATTTTTGAAATGCCCGATCGTTTCGCTATATAAGACCCTTATTTATCGTCTGGTGTCGTTTAAAGCCCTTTGAAGCTGCACTGAAACTCTCATTTGGACCTTGAACCATTTGGTTCCCATTGAAGTCTATTATATGGAGAAAATCCTGGAATGTTTTCATCAAAAACATTAATTTCTTTTCGACTGAAGAAAGAAAGACGTGGACATCTTGGATGACAAGGGGGTGAGTGAATTATCCGCAAAAGTTTTTTTTAAAAGTGAACTACTCGTTTAAGTTAAGTCTACTGATCATCACTTTTACTGTGTTGCAGACTGATATAACAATTAGCAATGGGATTCAAAGAATTCTTGAGAATAGTTTGCTAATGATTATGGTTCCTTAATGGTTTCATCAGGTATTATTTTAGTACTTGTAAAGAATGTGATATTGGGATATGCAATGTTACTGCCAAACGATTTAAAACAGTTTTTGAAAAAGGTATTTACACAAACTTTATTTTAAAGGTTTTTAAATAATTTTCTTAATAATTTTGCCTTAAATATGTTACAATTAATACAATACTAAAAAACAAAAATGTGTAAACAAATTTCATTTATTATTTTTATTAAATACTAATGGCAAAACGTACTAACAATAAATTCTCTAAAGTGAATCGACTGAAGAGAGTCAGTTGTTCGAGAATCAAACTACACTGGTTGTGCTGTACGTTTTTTGACTCGCTAACAAGAACCAGCTCGAAGTGATTCTTTTGGGAATCAAACTACATTGGTCACGGTATTTGGATTGCAATGTAGATTCAGTAATGATGCTGAAGTGCCACTGAAAAGTATTTTAGTTTGGTGTTCCGACTGCATGTGTGAACATTATTTTGGTTCCATATTTTTGTTCCCAACCCTAAAATAACTGGCTGCAGGATTATCTGTCATTTTGCTATGAACACATTTGAAAAACAAACAGACCTTTCGGAGTCAATAACAAAAAATATTTTTGGTACCTTTCTCGGGTGAAGAGCCATCATCTTCATCAGCCACTGTTGTCTCATCTCCATCTGGTTCGGAACTAACTACAGCTGCTGTTACTATAATACCATCATCTCCCTCCTCTTTTCCCTCTGCCTCCTGCTCCTCCTTATCTAGCTCAGGCTCCTCAGTAACACCCTCACCTTCACTTGTTATATCTTTTTCAGAGTCAGCGTCTTTCAGCCCAACACCAGTCTCATCTTTAAGACTGTCTTTTACACCTTCACCTTGATTGTCCGCTAGTTCTTTAGCTATCTTATCATCATGGTCATCAGATGGGATATCAGTAGCGCTTAAGCCATCTTGTGAGTCAGCTCTATCAGCTACTGCGTCGTCAGCTTTAGCAGCACTCTCTTCTATGGCTGTTAATATCTCTGCATCACCATCAACTTTAAGTATAGGTTCCTCACCAATTTCCTGAGCTTCAACATCAGTGACTGTGACACCAGCATCTGCTATGATACCAAGCACAATGGGGACATCATCATCGTCATCATCTTTCTCCTCACTTTGGTCATCTTTTTGGTCATCATCAGTATTGTCATCGTCTGTAGTAGGAGCCAATTTAAGGGCTGGCTCGGCTAATTCTGGTTCTTCGTGGCCAGCCTCCCCACCCTCAAGAACATCTTCTGCTTCTTTGATATCTTTAGAGGAGGAATCATCAGCTACGACTTCAACAGCATCGTCGGGCTCTTCTGAGGGCAAAGGTGGGAGGGTTTCAGCATCAGATATTAGATCTATGGTGCCATCTTCATCCTCCTCTCCTGCTTTGCTCGATTCATCATCTTGATCATCTAGTGAAGTAGTAGGAACCTTTTCATCTGCATCAGTTCTGTCCTCCTCATCATCTTCATCTGCCTCAGCTTCTTTAGAGGTGACAAGTTCTGCAGCTTCGTCTTTTTCCTCATCAGGTTCGGCAGGGATGGAAGCATCTTCCTTTTCGGGAGCAGCAGCAGCCTCCTCTTCATCTTCATCCTCAGCATCAGCTTCCTCTTCGTCCTTTTCTTCAGCCTCCTCTTCAGCGTCCTTTGCTGCTGCTTCCTCCTCAGCATCAGCTTCCTCTTTCTCCTTTTCTTCAGCCTCCTCTTCATCTTCCTCCTCAGCATCAGCTTCCTCTTTCTCCTTTTCTTCCACCTCCTCTTCCTCCACAGCCTCCTTTGCTTCTTCATCTTCCTCCTCAGCACCAGCATCAGCTTCCTCTTTCTCCTTTTCTTCAGCCTCCTCTTTTTTTCCTTCCTCTTCCTCATCAGGCTCCTCTGCTGCTGCTTTCTCCTCTTCATCGTCCTCTTCCTCCTCCTCATCAGCTTCCTCTTTGTCCTTTTCTTCAGCCTCCTCCTCCTCTGCTGTTGCTTCCTCCTCTTCCTCTACCTCTTCCTCCTCAACATCAGCTTCTTCTATCTCCTTTTCTTCAGCCTCCTCGTCTTCATCTTCCTCTTCTTCAGCAGATTCTTCTTCCTCCTCAATCTCCTCACCATCTTCTTCTTCTTCCTCCTCCACCTCTTCATCATTAGCCATGTCATCTTCCTCCTCTTCCTCCTCGTACTCCCCTTCCTCTTCTAAGATCTCCTTGGCCCGTATCTCTGCAACTATATCATTAGGTTGTCAGAAATGTCAGTGAAGCTGTAGAGAGTGTGGGGTTCAAACCCCATAGGATGAGACGGATTCATAATAATTTGGGTTAGACATACACAATTCAGTGCATAACATATAATCAGATAGATGATGCATATCTTGTATTTTACTGTGACAGCATCCCTTTAGTAGTATGCTATTAGATAGTAGAATACTTAGAAGACATGCAAACGAATAGGTTCCTTTTTTTAAGTACAACTGTTGATACACAAAGGAGCTCTGCATATTGCTCATAGCTTGATGAGGCCTCTTAATACCATATATTGTCAGAATAACAAATTGTCCGAACTTTTGTGGCTTTTATGGTTCGGTTGCATTTATTGTTGTTTGAAAAATATTTGTACCAAAAACAAGTATCAACTGCAATCCACACGACTGAGTTTCATGTGAGGGCGAAAGATTTCCCCACTCTGTTTTTATAACACAGCCTCATCCTAAGACGTCATATAACTGATGTCTTGGGACGTCATTTGACCATACGTCAACATCTGCCGTTTTAGGGTACCCTTTAACGTCAGTTACATGACGATCCTGGGACGTCATACAACTGATGCTTTACCTTTAACGTCAGTTAGGTGACGGGGTAGGTTTAGGTCTGGGGTAGGGTTAGGATCCGATAACGTCATCTAACCGATGTTAAAGGGTACCCTAAAACGGCGGATGTTGACGTATGGTCAAAAGACGTCCCAAGACGTCAGTTATATGACGTCTTGGGATGAGACTACGCTGTGTTTTAAGAAATATTATTGTTTTAGTGAACTCGAATAAAATAAGTTCAGAGTACTCATAACTAGGGTTGGGTATCGATAATCGAGTATCGATTGGAACCGAGACTAACTTTTCGTTTTTCCCGGAATCGTTCAAAAGTTAAAATTTCGAATCCTACTTTCGATATTCACAGTCCGCCGAGCGGAAGAAGAAACCGCTGAACAACATCAACGAAGAAGCGTCTACCGGAAGTGTTGACATAACCACGCGAGTCGAACATGAGTACCTTACGTCGGCGATCCAAAGTGTGGCTTAACTTTTCTAAAAATAACGAAATCTCGGCAAAATGCTAAATTTGTCACAAAAGGAGTATTTTTACAGAAGGAGTATTTCCTTCAGAAAGGATTATTTCCTTCAGAAAGGCCGTTGGTTAGCAAGGTTAGCTAAACTTTTTTGACCCTGCCTCTTAAAAGAATCGAGAATCGTTAGGAACCGGAATCGAAACAAGGAATCGGAATCAGAATCGTTCAAATTAAAACGATACCCAACCCTACTCATAACTATTGTTTTTTTATAAACTTAAATGAATTGAGGCAATCGGTTTCCTCAAATGAAATGAGTAAGCTTAACTTGTTGTTGGGGTTTTGTAAGGATTTCAAATTAATCACAAACCAAGAAAGCTGATTAGTCTGAAAGTGACTTCTGTGTGAGCTGGGCTTCACATATCTCTACACTATTGACAATAAACAATGGACCTTTGAAATGTTGCTAATGTGACCGAACCATTGGTCAATGTCTGTTAAAAGTCAGGATGAAACGGATAACGTGACCATCTTTTCTTCCCAATGGTGATCTAGTGAAACGGCAGCCCGTTCTCATCCCAAGACGTCATCTAACTGACGCTTTTGACCATACGTCAACATCCGACGCTTTAGGGCACCCTTTAACGTCAGTTAGATGACGCTATCTAATCCCAACCCTATACCCCCAGCCCATTCTCACCCCCAAGCATTTGACCATGCTTCAATATCTGACGCATTAGGCGCCCTTTAGCGTCAGTTAGATGACGCCCTAGGATCGCGTGTACCCTACCCCCACCCCAGACCTAAACCTAACCGCGTCCTCTAACTGACGCTTTCCTTTAGCGTCAGTTAGATGACGCCGTAGGATCGCGTCATGTAAGTGACGCTAAAGGGCGCCTAAAACGTCAAATATTGAAGCATGGTCAAAGGTGATGCCTTGGGGTGAGAATGCGTTGATACCCCAGACCTAATCTACCCGCGTCATCTAACTGATGCTAAAGGTAAAGCGTCAGTTAGATGACGCCCTAGGATGGCCCTAGGGTGCCCTAAAGCGTCAGATGTTGACGTATGGTCAAAAGCGTCAGTTAGATGACGTCTTGGGATGAGAATGTATTGGAAACGGCTTTTTGAACAAGAAAAAAAAATACAAAATTTCCCAATAAAAAATAAGCGTTTTTTAAATAAAAATAAGGAGACTTGATTTTGTAGATCAGTATTTGATTGGATAATTGCATTGTTGTTTGCAAACTGCTGCGAATTTGTGAGTGTTAGGTTGCGAAAGGGGAGGTTTTACTGTCCTGCTCTGCATTGGTGATGTCATCATTAAAGAAGAGATGTTTTTGAAAGGAGGGGGAGCTTATTTTTTCAATTTACAGATATTACCAGGGAACATAAGTATATAAAAAGATGTACATGGATAAATCATGTGTAACGAACGCAGGCAAGTAAGAGCTGTGCATGTAAACCTCACTCCCTTGGCCTCAAGAGGCGTGCTAGAGGCTGCATTCTTTAACCTCCTTGTTATCGCACTCTCCCACGCCAGATACCCCGGTTCGAATCCAGCTCGAAGTGGGCCGAGTAGGACCGGTTATACAGGCATAATAAACACTGAAAATATCTTGAGCTTGTGTTAACCAGACACCTCATTTCAGGCATTTTGGAATTTGCTTAATTGGCCTAAAAATACTTCACTCTATTGGTTTTTAAAAATTCCACCCTAATTTTCTGTTACCATGAAACTGTAGGCATTCATCATTAATACATAGGTACTTAGAACAGTGTACAATAAAAGTAGATAAAAGTACAGTGCTGAAATGACCTCGCCACTATGGGGAGTAGAGCATCGTCATAAGAACAATAATTATGGTTTATAAATCTCCTCCAGTGACACTGCCTATATGTCTTAGGAGCACAGATCTAATTTCCTGGTCGCTTAGGTGTCCCTGTATCAATAATTATGGACTATCTTTAAAGCAAAACAGGGGCACACCAATTTATGAGGTTTGCAGAGTTCCCATATGACAAATGACAGCAAATGTGTAGCCCATATAATCAAATACAGACTTTTATTACACGTATGTGGGGCTATTTTTATTCACAAACATTTGCATTAGTTGAAACTGATAATGGTGTTTAGATGCTTTCTGGAATAGCTTTACCATTTAGAGACAGCTTAATGATAATTTCATGAAGATGTTAATGGACAAATACATGCAGCTTTATGGAACACTGATTAGCATGGGGAGCATAATTAGGGTGTGTGAAAACAAAAGGAAATGATTATGAATGCATGGCTCCAAATGCAATCAATGACAGCATAATGGCCATTCTCCATAAAATACTCTAATGCTTGCCCTCCTAATGCAACTTTAATATAAATGTGTTAATTACAGACTCAAGCAAACTGTTATCTGTTATGCTGATGGGTTATGTACTCTCTAATGAATGCAATCTCATCAAGCTCTCTTCAAGACACAGACCTTTTTTTCTTGGTGGCAGGAATTCTCCTAGAGGAGAGATACACAGACCGTAAGAATAGAAGAACAACTGTGATTACGTTAGTTGGTTAATGTGAGGTTTAATGCATGGTAAAAAAAGAAAAAGAAGTTGTATATGCAGCACAGTGGTGAAAAATGAATTAAAAATGTCTATTTTTTAGGCCCCCCTGTCAGATGCGTCTTCATCATGATGCTGTTTTGGCATACTTTAACACATGATACTGACAGTATAAAGAATAGTTCACCCAATCTGGTTTAGTGGTTTAGTCCAAAATTTTCTGAAGAGACACAATCGGATCGTTATATGCTATGAACAGATTGAAATTAGGCTTTTATTCACATATATTTTGCACATTAGAAAGTGGTAACAGTAAAGCGTAAATAGCACAATTTCAATCCGTTGCTTACAAGCTTTTTAGGGATTTTCGAAACCTAATGCCAATGGTCACCATGCTCTGTTCATTATGATATGAGCAGATTGAAATTAGGCTTTTATTCACATATAAACATTTATTAACACACATCTGTAGTGGTAAACTGCTTGACATGCAAGAACCAATGTGTTTCTTTCTGTTGTGTTTCACAGGGCATTTAAGTTTCCGCAAAAACCAATGAGGACAAGCAGGTTTGGTTTAGCTTCTGTTTATGTTCTCTGATCAATGTTTATATGAGATTAAAAGCCTAAATTAAATATATTCATCATATAAAGCAATCGAGTCTCTTCAGAAAATTTGGACTATGCCGCTCAAGTCATATAGATTAGTTTTAAGATCTCTTTATGAACTTTAGGAACAGTTGCATAGGCTGTCAATGGAGGAACAAAAAAGCTCTCAGATTTCATTTGATCTTCATAGGGTGAGTAATTAAAGACATAATTTTCATTTTTGGGTGAATTATCCCTTTTAATGGTGCCCACAGGCTGTCAAGCTCCAAAAAAGCACCATAAAGTATATCATAAAAGTGTACATAGTCATTTCTTCCTCTCCACCTCTCACATTTGTGTGATTTTATTATGTGCACAATTTCAATTCGTTGCTTACAATCATTTTAGGGATTTTAAAAAATAATTTTCTAAACTTATTGCCAATAGTCATTGAATGGAAAAGAGTGTTATCAGAATCAGAAGATTGAAAACCATAGGGGTTCAGAACAAAATTTTCATTTTTTTGAATGAACTATTTAATATAATCAATGACAAGGTACACTGCTTTGTAAGAACCCATTTTGTAGCGTAATATATTTTGTGAGGCTTTAATTTGAATATGGTACTCCAAACTCATTGCTTTATGTAAAAAAAACAAATTCACCCTTTCAGGCAACTAATGATTGCTCTTCAAATATTGCCCCTAATACTTCCTCAATTAACAGCTGAAAGTCTCACAAACCTAATGTGAGAAGTGTTTTGCGAGGAGATTTGCATAGGCTATTTATTTAGTCCAGCAGTAATGCATCAATTTTCAAAACAACTGTCTGAATATCATTATTTATACCAAACACCACTTGACACCCTTAAAGTGCTGCCATAGTCCACTTTAAATGGAGAATAAATGCTTCAGAAAACCATGAAGAAGAACGTACTCCTCAAGGTCAGGCCAGAGGGGAAAAGCTCAAGTAGTGGCCGTGTTTAAGATGTGCAAAAGGCTTGGTATATCCTATCCTAACAGATATGACTGGATTCTTCAACTCATGTTGATTTTAAACACTATTCGTGTATTTATGTCAAACAATTTAAATAGGATTTTGGTATGATGCATCTCTTATGTGTGCATGTTGAAAGGAGCACAGAAAATGATACTAACCTTTTTTCTTCACAAAATGATGATCACCTAAATTGGCGGAGGAGGAAGGAATACAGAAGACACTGTTAGAGAAAAACCTACAAAATAGATCTTTTGAAACATTGATGAGGGTTAAATAAATTATAAATGTGGATCAGAGAAGGGAAAATGCTTGTCTGAGATCCACAGCACTTTTTCCTGGCCTCTAAGATCTTCGCACACATGTGTTCTCTTGTAATCTTTGTACTTCACACTTTTTACACATTAATCTTCATGCGACAAACAGGTTCAAATCTAAATTATTCGGCATGCGAAGCCACCTTTATGCCCGATGATGCATTTACATGTGTGCAATTAGAATATAATTAATCAGCTTGTTTGTTTGCTGAGCGAATTGATCTGGCGAGCCTGTTTTTCTCCAGTGTGATACATCTGTGCTCAAATGAAAAGCAGAGCATATTGGTGATTTTGTATAGAGAGTAGAGTAATATTTTAATGATTGAAATTTCCAGAAATTATTACGTAAGTAAGTTTATGAAATGTTCATAAATTCCCATTACTGTATACAGTAGGCTACTATCAGGTCTGGTAAATAATATTGTAGGCTACAACATTAAAGATTGACAATTGGAATGGCACAGTTTAAAATGTGCATGTAGTTTATATATTTCACTGTATTTAATAAATAAACATTTTGGCGGCAGAAATCTTATTTCCCAGAATGCATTGCCTGTTTTATTGCATTTTACTGAATTCCTCTTCTTGTCTTTCTAATTCAAATTCTTTTGTGGTGTGAACATTTCAATTCAAGCCATGGAGTCATTTTCTACTAATTTGCTAATGGAAAATTTTTTTTCTACTACAGTTTTACATTAAACAAACAAACAAAAAAATAATCCCTGGTTGTTGTGACATTTCTCAAAAACATATGGGTTAATTCAGTATGATAAAATAGCAATGATTTGTTTGGAAATCCATAAACATGGTGTATCTCACTCACAATAAAAATGTATTCACCAAGTAGGATTTTTAGGTCTTATTCATGTAAGATTTTTTTAGATCCCGCACAGAATATTCCACTTTTACATCATCATCATCCAAGCTACAGTATAGCTATAGAATTGTGTTTGCACATTTACTTTATATAGCCTTCAATGACTTCAATGCCGTACCCTCATGTAGGCCTATTTATTTGTTTGTTTATTTATTTTCATCATAAATGCTAATTTTGTCATTGTTTTGGAGCACACTAGCTGCTATAGTAGCTATCTCATAGAGACTGACTAACTAAATTCAACAATTAGGCTTAAATCCCAGTAGGTTAAATCTAAACTCTACTTATATTTTATTGATTATTTTTCGTCAGGGAAATATTTTCCCTCACAATATGTAAGTGTGTTGGGACAGTTCAGTATTTTCTGCCAGTTTTGAATCAAAACTAGCGAGGTCCGATTCTCAAATGATTCACGCATTTGAATCGGTTCTTATCAATTAATCGCAGTTCACGCACGCACTAAACCGTTTGGAGCGGTCCCTCGCGAGTCGACATAGCCAAACATTGAAGAAATACATAGAGACAAAAGAGTGTTGTATTTACTTAATATTTACTTGCAGACCTTTGAAAGAAAACTTCGAAATATATACATGTCTTTCGTTTGTTAGCGAGGCAAAGGATTTTATGAAGTTCAACTTCTCCACGTGCTGCTTGTGAACGACTCGGGTAAAGACATTTTTCATCTTCAGTTTCAAAATAGCGCACACTCGTCTGTCTGGAGACTGGTAATGCATTCTGGGAAATAAGGAATTTTCTTTTCATCTGTGTGTGTATGTATGCATACTGTATGCATATACTGTATTAATATGGGTCATTTCTGGGTTAGGAAATGATTGATTTAGTAATATATTTCAGTCGTGGTTCACCTATGTCCATTTAACGTTATAGTTAATTAAAAAAATATTGCGTTTAAATAATTTGTATAATAAAATGATGTCTTATTTCTATCGTATAAGCTTTTTGTCATGTCCCTGAGGCACTTCACTGAATTTGTACAAGAAAATGCAAAAATTTGCATAGAGTAGCCTATATAATTTTGGGCAATATTGCAAGTATTTATTTGTGAAAAATGTTTTACAAAATAAAAATACAAATTAAGATATTTAAAAATAAAAAAGACTATAAAGTTATATCCCTCAGTCTGAACTTAATCCTGTCATGCCAATCTCATCCATTTAGACTCCACCCATATGTGTCCTCATTTATCAGAAATGGCATCATTCATGTCTTTTTTTAACAGTGGCAGAAGATGGTATGTAGTATCATATTTTTATTAATTTTTTTGAGGTGTATTATGGTCAGGGAGGGTACTGTTAAGCTTAACAACTCAACCCCTTTACATAAAATTAAGATGGAAAATAATTTTTTCAAAATTGTATTTTAATCCATAAGGATATACAATGTGCTTATTTCAGTACTGCCGAATATGGTCTCCTCTCCTACTCTACAAGAGGAGCAGTGGCCATTTTGAGCAAATAATGTATTTGTTTGTATAATGTATTTTTTCTGGTTTGAAAATTTGTGACGGGGTTGAGTTTTTTTTTACTTCATTTATGAATAATTTTAATAAAAAATATAAAATAGTCATGGTTTCAGTGAAGATATACTTAACAAAATCATGATTTAGAATCATAATTTAGAATATTTGATGTATTGTGTGTGTCCACCGTTGACAAGCATCCTATGTTAGAAATGGCAGCCTCATCAGCAGCAGACAGACTGTGCTGTGCATGCAGATATTGACCCAGAGAGAAGGGCACAATGTGAGACAGAGGTCAAAATTAAAATATAAAATTAAAGGCAATGTCTCCCTTCAAACCAGTTACAGTCTTCAAACCCTGTCACACTATCCTCAACTATTCTTTTGGGGAATAAATAGCTAACACAATAAAATGATGTTATGTGGGACACAAACAGTAGGTAGATGCTTGTTTTATAACAAGTTTTGTGTAAAATCCTTTTTAAACCAATTCCATTTTGTCCCTTATGGGGTTGAGAATAAAAGAGATTTAATAAAGGAGAAATTGAGGAGATTCCCCCTTCTATGTTAAGTGCTTTGAGTGCCCAGAAAAGAGCTATCTAAATGTAATGAATTATTATTATTAAATATTACTAAATCCCTAGAATGACCCATATGTGTGTATACATATATGTATGTATATTAGTATTGTGATCAGTTTGTATACCCTGTGTACGCAATGTTTTTGTTTTGCTGAGATTATTCTGTATTCTGTTGGAATGTAATGTATTTATCTGCGATCATTCATTTATAACTGGAGGTATTGAAGCAATGTGGCAGTCAGTCCACATGCATTTATTCAGAGCACCTCAAGGTGACTTATGAAGATTCTTAGCCAAGCGTGTTATTGGTTCAACAATCTTGGCAATGTTACTTTTGTGCCTCTCTTTATTGATGCATCTGAAAGTGTTTTCTGTGCATGTGTACTTCATTTGTTTTCTGACAGCTCTATAATAATTTATTTCTGCTGGATTTCAAACATTTGTGCTCAGCTCAATGCTAAATATTACTAATGTGAATTATAGATCCTAAAACTCTTGTAAAATGAGTCTTCTGGTGTTGTAGGTTTCCTAATTGATTACAGTGGTCTGTGGCCAGATTCATTACTTTATCTGTATTTAATCTTAGGCCTTATTTATCTTTGGAGATTTTGCTTAAAGATTAAATCAAATAGGCTTATATTTGCCTTTAATAAAAGTGTCAGTTTTAATGGCAGCTTTGTTTGCTAACCTACCGTCATTGTTTCAAGGTCATGGAAGTTAACGAGAATTAACTAGACTAAACTTGAGACAAAATCAGGATAAAAGGAGATGAGAGAGCACCTTATAAACATGTCTTCTGGCCTTTCTAAGTGCTTCTGTGGTTAAAGACGGCCATATGATCTGCCCTCAATGAGACCACAATGACTCATTAGCTTCCAAAATTACAGAGGGGAGATTTAGGTGTCTTGTTTTGTTTTGCTTCTCTTTTTTTTCTGAGATTCATTTTTCTCCAATAGTGATAAATATCACAAATAGTGCATCATTTGTTTTCTTGCACTAAACTGCAAACATCATTTTCTTAATCAGTATTGCTGTTAGGGCCGTGAAGCAAATAATCACATCCAAAATAAAAGTTTGTGTTTACATCATACTGTATGTGTGTGTGTGTAGTGTGTGTATAATTATTGTGTATATATAAATATATATGGTTTATATATATATATGCATGTGTATATTTAAGAAAAATGTGTTATTAATATATCAAATTTTTATATTTATGTATTATATTAATTTTGTATAAATATATTTAAAGTATATACATGCAAATATTTCTTAAGTATATACATGCATATGTGTTATTTATATATACAAAATAATTATACACACTACACACACATATATGATGTAAACACAAACTTTTATTTTGGATGCGATTAATCGCGATTAATCATTTCACAGCCCTAATTGCTGTCTTGTTTTCCAGTAAAAAAATATATAGGCAAATTCTTAACTTAAGACTTGCTTTCCTAGAATTAATATTCAGGTACTCAAGTACTCAAATTAAATTCTTAGTAGCACTACTTGTATTGTCCCCTTTCAATCAATTGCTTATACTTGCATTCTTATTTGCAAGTTGCCTTGGATAAATGTTACTACGTATTATGTATATGTCTTTGTGAATCAACTTGAGATTATGATCGTGATACCAAGAAGATATGATGTGTGAGATTGATTAATGACAAAGATGTGATACTGTTTTGTTTGGTTTTTATTGTTATTTTGTAGAATCACAACATGTGGCAGACAGTTCCTGGTAGAAATTCCTCGTCCTCTTTCTCAAAACTCTTCTTTGGTGAGTAAAGCTGTAAAATAGCGACCCATTCCTTTAATATTTCTGATTATGACACACACCATCAATTTTCTAGCAGACCTTGTTATATAATGTCAGAATATAGATTGCTTGAAACTAAATATTTGCACAAATTTGATCCATGCTACTCTTCAATCCCTTTGGGAAACCAGGTTTAAGCCAGGTTGCAGAAGGGGGAGAACGTGACCATAAAAGCCAGCTCATATTTCTAATAAGTCCTATTAGAACACATGGCTCGTCAGATCAAACCGCTGTGGGTTAGTCTGTGGTTTCTGAGATGTTGTGGATATTACTGTAAACAATCATGCTGCTATTGTGAAAGAAAGGCCACAACAAGTTTATACCTTCATCCTCCTCTTCTTCTGGTGCTACCAAATTAGTCATAAAAGTCAAGATTGACGTTATCCAATCGGTAGTGTCATCCATTGCTTCGTTCACCGCCTTCATTGGATCAGTGCTGATGTGGTGAATACCCCCTAAAAGTATGTTTTAGACAGGGCATCTTGAGACATATTTCCATACACTCAACAATATGTAAATTCACTTACAGCCATTATAACCGGCTCTAATAACAACAGCAATTGTCTGTTTGTCAGTGCTCTACAAACGTAAAACAAAATCGTTATCTGTGTAAAATCCAGCTCAAAAGCTATGGCCAAAAGTACTTGAACACCACATCATTATATCCTGGTTGAACATTTCAAAATCATGGACTTGAGTTGCTGTTGTTGTTGCACTTGTTGTGGTTTGAATTTGAAATGATTACTTTTTCATTCTGCTTAGACAAGAAATCATGAGTTTTATATTATTGACAGTAAAAATAATAACAACAGTAAGCAAGTCTGCATATATTCTTGTGAATTTTTTTTTTCTTATATCAGCTCATATACTGTCATAGTGGGAAGAAAAAGATACATGATAATATTATTGTTTTCAAAACAAAATAATTGTATTCTGCACTTGTTTTATCGTATTGTGCTTTGAGCCAGATACGCTTGTTTTCAAATGAAATATTTGCCTTTTATATTGTTTTTAATGACCGTAGAAATGGCAATTCTGAAGGCAAGATATACCTTTATTACATCATGCAATCATTTTTCTTTCATAAAAGGGTTTTTATATAATATATTTTTGGAAGGAGATTCCTCATTAACATTAGATCATTATTTTTAGAGTCCTTGGCATCAGATAGTTTAAAAACCCACAATTTAAACAGATTGCTTCACCATGCTTTTTTTTTTTCTAGTAATGATGTAGCTGCAATAACCAAAACATTTCATTAGAAGCAGGTGTTCACATACTTTTGGCCATGCTGTTTTCAGATAATCAGTGTACTATGGACCCTGAATGACATCTTCAATAATAAGAAAAGATCTGATGATTTCAAATTCAGCATTGAAAAGAATTTAACACCCACATGTCATAAAAAAGACAGGTGCATATATGGATCTACAAATATAAAAGTCAGTTAAACTTGTTTCCATTTTGGATAAGCTTGGGGTTTTCATGCTTTCCACTGCTCATCGAAATCGGAATACTCATCATATTTCACACATCAACATGTAGTGCCTGTCTGTCTGCAGTTATCAGCAGGTGAACAGCATGACCCGAGTCAAAGCCATTTTACCAGCATTATGCAGAAGTGACGTGACTGCATCCACAGACTCCAGACCTCTATTAGCCTCTAAACACCCTGATGTTCACTATTCCTGTTCGAATAAATTAGTATATGATTATAAAATATTCTGGTGGTCAACTACTATAATCTGCATGAGTTAAAGTTAGCTTGTAAAGATGGGCAGTAAAGCGGTTTTAGTTACAAAATGTAAATTTAAAAAGCCTATTAGGTCGTTAATTTACTTGCATAACCATTTCATTATGTTAATAAGCACAAAATGGTACTTCGAATTGTGATGGATATTATTATTATTATTATTATTTACTCACAATTTCTTAATTAAAGGTAAAATGGGTGATTTCTTAGATCCCAGTAATGGGACACTTGAAGCGTTTTTTTGTTGTTGCATTTTTACCCCTACGACATATTTTAGTCATCATCATATGAATGCGCTTTATCTAATCAAAAAAATTGGGGCAAAAGATTACAAGCAATATTATTAATTCAATTTAACAAATTAGAATTGAGTAATAATTTTTCAAATTAATTCCTTAAAAGTAAACTATTTAAAATTAGTAAAACTTACAAAAAAACCTTACATTTAAGTCGCCATTATGGTGATCGGCGTTTGTTTTAGGTTGCTCCTTCAGTGATTCGAACATCAGGTGTCTTCAATGTTGGCAATATAAAATAAAGAGTTCTTAATTAATCTTTGACGTCTGTCTGTTATTAAAATATTTTTGTTTATTTTTTTGGTGTTAACTTTTAAGGAATAATTTGATTATTACTCAATTCAAAGTTGTTCAATTTAATTAATAATATTGCTTGTAATCTGTTGCCACAATTTTATTGATTAGATAAAGTGTATTCATTTTTACAGTGTAGAAAATGAAACCATTGAAATTGGATATTGTGTTATCTTTAGCTGGCTCAATTTTTGGAAATTTGGAACACAACTTGATTAGTGTGTGGCTTTGATGTTCCAGCAATTTTAGAGTGCAAATTATTTTGTCAAATATATACAGTGTTTTGTATAAAATTAATTTTTTTTAGTCCTGTACATTTGCTTCTACAGTAAACCTAAACTTCTATACCTTTTTTTAAGTACTTACTTTTGCATTAATCTGCCACAAAGAAACCAACCATAGGTCTGTATTCCAAAGCATTCAATAATTACAGCCATTTAAGTTCAAAACTAAACTAAAATGTGAGTGACAGTAAACAGGTTAAAGGTCTTTTTACAAATTAAATTGGGAAATCAGTCTGTATTTAACAAAAATACTCGCATCACCTTTAAAGATCTTTTCACCTTGACATTGAAAATAAGTTGCATGCTTTAAAAATGCTGCTTGAAGATGCCATTCAGGATGAGGAAATTCAATTTACAGTGCAATTTTTCTATAGGCACATTTGTGATACTGTGGCTTATTAATTTAGATAACTATTTCATCCCAAATTTGGGTCAAATATGGACAAAATCAACCATTGGGTTAAAAATTTCAATTAAAAATACATCATATTTGACCCAAATTTGGGTTAAAAAGACCACGCCCTTTTTAGACTGTTCATAATCGCCGCTTGAATGCATAAGATGTAATAAGATGGCTTGCCTCTAAGGCTGCCTGCTTCCTTTAATGTTTTCCTGACACGGTGTGGCTGAGGTCCTGTTAGGATGAGACACAGAAGCAGAGGTGTTTGATAGCAACATGCATACTGTACACACACTCTCATTGGGTCATCCTCAGAACTGTAGGCAGGATAAACAGGCTCATTTAGCCACCATCATAACAAAACACATCACTCTTAGCACAAATTCACAGGAAAGGTGTGAAAGAGACATCATAATCCATGTCACAGTGAACTTGAAACTGCAAACATACACATTTTAAAATACATTTTTTTTAGAGCATTTATCATAGCAAATTAAATTGTCACACTCTTTTCTCATGTCGGCTTCCGGCTGCATTGAAATTCAGGCCTCGTAATGTAATTGTGACATCTCCTTTACACAGAGATGCTAATGCAATACTGATGAATTCAGTGACATTTGTTTGATTCACTTTTTAACCCACTTTATGGAAATTCAGCCTTAGCTTTCACACTCAAAACTGACAATATTTTACATTTTTGGGTGCTTGAGTGTGACTCGTAGGAAAGGAAAAATACAAATGAGTTTTGTTTTTATACTGTATTTCTAGTCAGCAAATAAGTTTAAAAGGAGAGTAAATGGACACTTTTGCTTATGTCTTCTGCTTATATGTTTAAATTTAGAGAAAGACCCAACGATATTACGTGTGACGCCTCTAGATTTTTGCCAACATTCCAAAGTCTGCAATCAAAACATGACCAATAATCTGATATGGGCTTTACTGTATCCACAATACGTTGTTTCTGCATCATGTTTCTATTTTTATTTCTCTTAAGGAGAAAAATCCTCTATAACAGATAACAGATAACCCCAAATAAATCTCCTAAGATATAAAAGATATCTGAAACAATAGACATTTTCCCCTGGGCAGTGCAGCTAAACCATTGAAATCAATATAAGGGACAGAAATCGAAAACCATACAGATGAATGCTTAACTAAAGACACAATGAGCTCAAACTGAATGAATGTCTTGATGTTTTCTATATCTTGAGGACAAATTACAGAGAGTTCAATGCAGTTTTTATATGTTCAATTCAGTTTTTTACTTCTTTGGTTTTGTTTGCTTAAGTGATAATGTGCTGGTTCAGTCTTATCTGTGATACAGTGAGATGGTTGCTGTTCAAATCAATGCAGAAAATCATTTTTCTTCATCTGTTTCTTTTTTTTTTCATCTAAACATTATTAAAATAAGATAAATGCACATGAGAAGCAAAAATTTTTTTTCTTCTTTCAATGAATATTTATTTAATTAGTTTTACCCCTAGGCAAACTGTTTTTTTTTTTTTTTTAACTCACTGATAGATATGCAGAAAAAAATGCTGAAAAATAATATTAAGCCAATTGGGTATAATAAAATATTAGGAAACGAGATTGGAAAAAATACTGATCACGAAAATTTTTTTTTTTTTTTTTACAGGAATGTCATGTGGTGGTAAAATTAATTTATTTTCTCATTGTGCGTGACATTATTCTGCATATTTGAAAATCTAGCTCTGCAGTTTTTCATGGTTATGATACGGTGACGGTGAATTAGGACATGTTCCTGAATGGAAAATGGAAAGTGTAGGTTGATTGTTGCTCTGTGACCAAATATGAATTATGATCCAGGAACAGCCCCTACTTTGCATAATCACAGCCAATTGGATAAATTAAAAGTTTAAAAGTACATAATATTGGTAAAATTTATGTTTGTATATGTTCTGATGAGCTCTGATGCAGTTGCTTAGAAAGTATACACCACATATGTTTTTCTTATACTTAGACTTATGCTGTTGCATAGACCAGTCATGTGACTGAGACTCCAGGGCAAAAAGAGGACACTATTCCACATCTTAAAACTCAGGCACGAGGGGGATCATTCCCAACAGAGAATCTCAGTCACGGCACTGGGAAACACAGTCTTTGAATCCTGTCTTGAAAGTGAGCAGAGCCTCACCCTTCACTTTCATTGCACAGTCCTCTGCACTCTACTCTTCTTTTCATGACCACAGCTCTCCAACAGTAAAGGGAATTACAGTGTGTTACCAATCATATGTGTTGATTTTTGTACATGTGACATAATCCTGCTATCTGAAGCAGTGGTAGATTAGTTCTGATATATATTATACCTGTAAAAACAACCTTTATTGTCATCAGAATACTCTTGCCATTCAATGTAATTGGTGGATTTACATGTTCTCTTTGTTGTTTTGTTGAACAGTGGCTCTCAACTGGTCGGACTTGCTTGCAAAACAGAGATGGATGGCAACTTGGAAAAGGTTGCATAATATCCCTTCATTCTCAAAACCCATGGAAATTTAGCTACACAAGGTAAGTGTTTTTATGGATAATTCTGTTTAGTTTTGTAGGATTGACAGTTTTAGTACTGTTTTGGACTTCCATTTGATGTCCATTGCAAAAAACTGGGTTAATTAGCAAAACCAGTTGAGAACCACCGTTATGGACCACCTGAAGTCAAATGGTAAAGACTCTGTAAAAGCAAGGCTGTGTTAAGATGGGCCAAAGTGCCAACTTCCTCCCCGTGATTCCGCATCGCGTAGCCTACGAGGCCATTTCTCCAGGTTTAGCTGTGCATTGAGAGGGAAATTAAAGTATATATTCCTTCTCCTGTAAAGAACGTGAGAAATCTGCAACATAGAATACTGCATTAATATTCTACAGGTAAAAATATCATTGTTTTGCTCAGTGCATTTAATGAACAGAAGAATCAAATCATTCTGCATGGCAAGGAGGAGTTGCCGTTCAATACCACACAGTTAATAAACGAAGTCAAGCTACAGCGCTTTCAAAGCATAGTTATCGATGTTAGAATAAAATTAATTGATTGAATAATTTGAGGCGTATTGAAAGCAATATCGCAAAGTAGACGTCAACTCATGAATGTTGGATATCATCACAGGGTGGAAGGGAGCAATTGGCACAAAGCTTATTGATGTCATGCTGGCTCAAATAAAATTATGGTTTAAAGTCTCTCAAAAAATATACAATTTGCTGTTTGAATTAAGAAGTTCAATAAATTTTTGCTCTGGGAATTTTTGTCCTGCTGAAAATCAGTTCCACAAGCTTTTTGATGAAGCCATACTGGCCTATGTATCAAGACCATACCATGATATCAGGTCTTAATTTAAATGTAAATCACAATAGAGTATTTTTTTATTTAGAGTATTTGTCTCGTGAGCTTAATTTAGTTTCACGTTGAAATAATTGCAAAGCAAATGTGTTTCATTTTGAGACCAAAATAAACCATTATTTTATGCACTACGAAAGACAAACACTTACATTCTGGTGACACAACATCTTTTTATTTATAATTTAATATTGTTAATGTATTAAATATTGTTAATATTCAACAATATTATTGATCTGTGTTGTATTATTTTCATGTTATCACTGTGAAGCTGCTTTGATACAATCTTTATTGTAAAAAGCGCTATAAAAATAAATGTGACTTGACTTGACTATTTTTTCACCGTTTTATTTTTCCTTAAAGGAAAAAGTTGTATTTTTCTTTTAAATATCTAAATATTAAAAGGAGAAAATTGTACTTGAAGCAGAATTTAGTATTGAGATTGAAGAATAATATATATTACATTATTATTTATCATATTTTTTATTTATATTATCTAATAACAGGAGAACAAAGTATTTGCCAGTGGTTTAGAAAAATTCAAGATACATTATGTAACTTTGCGTAAAGTAAATTGATCTCATTTTAGATCAATTATTTATATACTAATGGAAAGCAAGATACAAATGCTAATTATTCTTTAAAGTGTAAAGAGAAATATTAATTACGCAGTTGTGCATTTTCTAATACACAACACCCCAAAGGAGATTTTTTTTTTTTCTGGAGGTGATTTAAACGGATGTAAAATTTGATCAGGTGTCTAAAATCAGAAGCACTTATTTATTTATTTTTTAGCTATATTTTGATCTGCTTTCAAAGTGAACTTAGTTCCACAATTCACTTTGTCATTATAAAGTCAAAGGTGTAGTGTCACTCTGAATGGAATGCATGACAGTCTAGAGGAAGTGATGTCGTGTTCATGACAGGTATATTAGATGGTTCAGTAAATTTGCATGTCTATGAATGTTTGAGATGAGAGTGACAGTTGCTCCCTGTTTGCATGCAGGAAAAAACACACAAACACACACACAAACAGGCATTAGCATTGAACTGCAGGCAGAGAGTCTTTACCAGGTGGTAAACAGGGGTCGTCACAGTATAATGTATGGGCTTTTTATTGGATGGCAACAGGATGACACATGATGATGGACGGGGTGGAAAAAGGAGGGAAACTTATTAGAAATAAGTAAATGTAAATGTGACACCTACAATGTGGGGTGGTGTATTTCATGTAGTGAACTACATGAAAGTCTAATGTTTCCATTTTGAAATACTTTCAAAAATGGGTTAATGTGTTTGTGTTCTAGAGCTTTTGATGGAATGAATTGTGAATGAGTTGTGATGTGATCTCAATGACAGTGATAAATCCTTCTAAACAATGACAATTTTTAGTCAACTTCAACAGTTGAAGGAGTTCAAAATTGTCATTTTGGAATTACTGAATCGCACTGAGAAACAATTGACTGCAACTTCAATAATTCAGCAACAAAAAACAACCATTCTATCATCTTCCTTGCATCAACGATGAACTCTAATATATCACCAGGTGGTAATACAAGGTAAAACAGTGTCCTACAAGGACTTTTTCAGCACTCTGCATGAATGAGGCGGTGGCTGATAGCAGCCTGCCAACGGGACACCCTATCTATCCTTGTCACTGTCAATGCTATCAGGATCCAGTCAATATCCCTCCCTCCCACTCTTAGAAGCCTCACAAGTTTGCCCTGTGGCACTGCTGATAAACTTCCAGGCAGAAAACAAGCTCTGAGCTTTATCACATTGTAAAAGCTCACCCAAGCATCCAATTATGCTTCATCTGGGTCCTGTTTTTACCAAAAGTTAAAGTGAATGTGCTGTTATAAAGCCCCCAATCAGGTAGCCTAATAATCGACTGCTGCGCCCAACTTGCCCTTCAGCACAACTGTACCAAAATAACTCCCCATCGAAGGCAATTAGACAAAGATAAGAGAGATAGACCTACCTTCTAGACCCTTGGTGTCGAGCAGGTCAAACATGATGATGGCCACGGCCGACCATGTTATGATGAGAGCCAGCACGAGGATCCAAGCCATGGGTGAGCTGAACGTGCTGTACAGGTCATCGGTCATGGTGCGCTTGGACGAACGTAAGGGATGTGCACTCACGTCATTTTTGGTCTCGACTATGGTAGTCGTGGTGGTGGAGGACCGCGCTGTGGGGACAGATAGAGCTTTAGAAATGTAAAAGTGCAAGCAAGATCTTTACAAAACAGGTTAATACGCCATAATAAAAATATTCTACATGGTTTTCAAACTGGTTCGAGTCGGCCATGTATAGGAAAAATAAGGTCTTGTCTTGTTTTTATAGTAGTCACAGGAGGGATTGACATCTTGGTTGTTTTGGAATCCATAGCCCCTTTTTCACCAAAGAATTTTGAGAGCCGGTTCGGAGCCGGTGCCTGCGCGCGAACCAGTTCTTTGTGTTTCGACAGCCAAAGAACCGGTTCTCGGCCGGGAAAACTGGTTCCAAAGCGGCACCAACTCTTTGCTGGACTAGAACCGTTCTTTTACCACGTCATGCTCACGTCGGGGGCTGGGGCGGGTTTAGATGTGTTCTAAACATTTTTTCTGATCATAATAAAGCATCGCAAAGCCAAGAGAAACATTTGCAGAAACACGATGGAGTCCGCCTTTGTAATTGTCATGCTTGAAGTTGGCGCAAGCGTTTCTAATTTTTTTTTTTATTGAAAACATTATAAGCAAAGAAGAAAACAGTCACAATATAGAACAAATGATGGAAAGAAAAATAGACAAAAGACAGGGGTACATAACTAATTAGAAAAGATTACATATCAAACGAAAAGATTAAAAGACTTACATTTCAATTGTTTTTAAAGCCTTCATGGTACACGAGTTAAAACGTATGGCGACGTACACATGTGACGTAACGACGTCGTTCCCTGTCCGCTCTAGTCAGTGGAAAAACAAACAGGTTCCGAACGGGTTCGCAAGTTGAACCAACTCCGAACCAACTTTGAACCAGCACCAGTTCCGAACCAGTTCTTTTTTGGTGGAAAAGGGGTACATGATGGGTAGAGCTGGTTGATCACATTGGAACAATAAAAAAATCAGCTAGCTACCTTGAAATTTAAAGGAAGAGTTGAGCCAAAGATAAAAATAGTTTTGCTACAGTTTGTGTATTCATGCGTGCATCAAATTTTGCCTTAATTTGTAGACTGATCTCATGAAATGGCGAATGTATGACACACCAATTCGTTTCTCCATTTTTGGCGTGCTATCAACACGCATAATCACTTTTCAGCGTGTTTATGAACGCCGTTGACTTAACGTTACATTACTGTATAAATAATATGACCTACCCCAACCCCGTCCCAAAACCTACCCGCCATTGGGGTTAATAGCATTTATGATTCTTCCCCTACCATCCTATGAAAAAAAAATATCGCTGCCCAGATGTAGATCTACATTTTGCTTCGTTTCGCTCGGACATTTAATGTCGTGTACATACACGGGAAATCACTCGGACATTTAAAGGCGCAGACATGTAAGCATACTCGCGGATAGCTCAAAATGCGTATAGATAACACGCCACTTGACTTGAAAGTGGCGTATGTTTACGCAAAAGTCATGATGTCATGTTGATGATGGGTGGAGCTGGTTGATCATATTGGAACAATAAAAAACAGCTAGCTACCATGACATTTAAAGGAAGAGTTGAGCCAAAGATAAAAAGAGTTTTGCTACGGTTTGGGTAGTCTTGCGTGTATCAAATTTTGCCTTGATTTGAAAGGTTTTGTGACGATCACTTTGAAGAATAGAAGACCATTAATAGATTAATTTCATATCTTTGTCCTATATGGAACTGGACTTTCTCATTGACTTTCATAATATGGACAACCCATTTTCTTTTGATACACATATTTTTTTTACTCTTGGGCTATCGCATGAAAAATGCTGGATGAAAGATGTTAATAAAACTCGGTGTAGACGGGATGTAAGAGTTATAAAAACAAAGACAGCTAGACAGCAGATGAATGTTTGCCTTTTGTCTTCATTAATGCATTGCCTGGGAGAGAGATTGAATTGAACTTGCTGTCCGTAGATACTGCACACATCTGCAATGGCAATGTTTCATCGTTAAAACATCTCCAAGGCCGCACGAGGAATGCTTGCGCTGTGTCATCTGTTGGCCAGAGCCCCCTTAAAAGCCTCTTTTCTAAATGGATATAAATTCCTGCGGCAGCTCAGTCTGAATTGCTGCATTGAGAGTCTTAACATACGCCACATGTAACCTTTATATACGCTGCTACATTTATAAGACCCCTTTATTGATCTTTGACAATTTTGTTGACTTTACTCATAATAAATGATTGATTCTTGTGCAAGCTGTTGTGATTGTGTTTACAAAAATGTAATTGTGGATCAAGATCAAGATGGGGTTTGTGGTTCTTGTTTATGTTGGTCCTGTTGCTCACACAAGTAGTGTTTTCTGCTCTCTCTACTCTTGGCTTGCACATAATGACGTGTCTATGCAAGTGGGGGTCTGATACACGCTGAAAGTGTCCACTAAGACCACCTGTTGCATCTCTTCACATTGGTCCCAGTGGTCAAACTTAGGATTAGACATCCCATCCAAATGCTGACTCAAGAAGCTTTCTGTAGACACCCTATGCTTAGCTAGTTTGGAGTTTTGGTGCATCTTTCTGGATGTTATCCTGATTTTGCCCCTGTTGATTGTTTGCAAGCTTTAGTATCTGATCGTACAGAAACATAAGTTCGCAGATTGTGTACACCAAAGGCTTAGGAGAAATATTCAATGGCAACATGGTGCACATATGCCACTTCAAAACTCAATACGCTGTAAACCGAAAAGTGGCAGAAAGAAATAGCCCTTTTTGCGTTGCATATTTTAATTTAAGATCTTGTCCTCAGATCCCTGTGTTGATATCCATGACAACTAATCCCAGGTTCGTAAATGAGAGCTTTTGAGACAATGAAGTCAGCATTAAAAACACTCTGCACTGCTATTCCCTCAAGTGTCACTTTAAATGTGATTTATTCAGGCTGATCTGGGAGACATTTCACAGTTTAATAAGTATATCAAATTTACTTTCAAGTCTTTGCCACACTAAGCCATTTCACGCAAGACTGGGGCTCATTTATGCAGGCCCTTGACGTCAATAATTGTTTCTTTCTCAAGTCACTAGTAGTGACTTCAAAATGGTTTCAAACTTTTTGAATTGGTTTCTTTTTTTTTTTTTTGCGTGTTTGGAAGCTGACAGGATTTCAGTGTGTTGAGAAAACGCTTCTAAATCTAAATGACATCAACTATCAAAGAAAATATACTGAGAGACACTAAAACCTTAAGCTTTCAATGGGGGACTGAAACGTTTCCGGAGACATACTTAAGTGGTCCACATGACTTAGTCTTTAAAAGTCATAAGATAACTGTGAAACGTGTTATTCACCGATAATCATGACATCTGCTGTTCTTGAGAGAAGTAGCGATTGTCAGTTTGTAACTGAATCATTTTTTTTGTGTCAAATCTTTTCAGTGGGTGATTTATTCATGGAGCGAACAAGTCTGATTCTTCAATCGAACTCACTGACTCAATAAACTGGTTTCAGCGAATTTAGAAGTCCTGTTATAATACGCATGGACCTTTTTTATGGTGCATTTTGTGTCCTTTTTAAAGCTTCATTCACTGTACATTGTAATTGCATGAAAAAGAGTGACTGGCACAGTATTCAAATGTTCTCCTTTTGTGTGCCACAGAAAGGAACGACAGGAGGTTAAGTAAATGAGTTCATGAATTATTTGTAATGTAAATGAATATATTTTCTCCCTAGCTGATTAAACCGCCATAATTCAGTTGATGACTACCTTAAAACCTTAAAAAAGCTGTGCTAAGATCACAGGCCTGCTTCAAAGGAGTGCAGATTCCCATAGAGCCATATGATATGGTGTATTTTTAGCAGCTTTCAGCTACAAAATTCCCCTTCAAAGCAGTTGGCTGCCATCTAAAAGATGGTTAACTTGACTAAGAGACAAAGTTAACTTGAGGTACTTGACTGTATACTGTTAGTAGCATAGTTTGTCACATGCAGTATAGTAACATTTACTTGACTTCCACCTTCTTATTGTTAAATGCACATAGAAATGTAACTGGAAAATGAAGTTGACAGTACCTTCCATCTCTTTCATGCACTAACAGGCTGAACACAATCTCAAGAGTCAATTCCCCAGTCCAGAATAGTTTTCCGATCGAAAGCACCACAATGTCTCTCTGTGCCTTTCCTGTTGGCGTCCCAATAAAACTTGGATTTAGGCCAGGGCCCCCTACAAGGAAGCCAAAAGGCACCTGTTGCTTAAAGTGACAGGTAAAAAAAAAAGCTATACACTTCCAACTGGTACCAAGTACTAGCAGGAAGGGAAAAAAAACAAGGCTTTACTGTCAAAAGAGCAAATCAAGCCCTAGGTTGTCCTTATGTTTGTTACCAACCCATGATGTGTGTGGGTCAGGAAACACGGGAGAGAAGGGAGGACGGGTTTCAATGTAACCTTATCTGTGACTGGACTGTTTGGTTTATTCTTAGAGTCCCCGGCAGCAACGGCATTACGTTTTGCCTTTTTAGGCCAGGGGTGTTACCTCCGAAGAGGAGCCAGGCTGTCATCGAGTGAGAGTGCGGAAGGCAACCACACACGCATACACACAACACATCTCTGAAATGTATATTTGGATCCATTTCAGCACCATTTTCTGCTCATTTGCATGGCTAAATATTTCATGTTATACTTTAAATGCATGATGTGCTGTATAGACATCTCTTTAATGTGGCTAAGATTGAGGTACAGAAGTATTGTCGATGGATGCATTTAAGAAACTGAGTCTGTAAGTTGTTTACGGTGGCTTGTTAAATATTCATGCAAATCAAGCAAAACCTTTTTCATAAACCGTGCAAATGGAACATTTAGAAAGTTGACCTTTAAAGAGCAAATTGCATTTTATTATTTCAGCTCTACCTTCCCTGGTTTGCAGGGAATGGGGAAGAGCATGAGATGTCAGAATATAACCACGCTTTCCATGTTTAAAGATTGAATAAAATGGCTTGATGAGCAGTTTTCTTTCTTGTGTTGAGATTTGCTATTGACACATGAAGGTGTTTTTTTCTGTTTTTGCTATCTAGCTGTTAAAAGACTGTTTAGTCAACTTCTTGGAGTATTCTAGCATTTAGATGACCTCAAAGCGAATACATGTAGACTAAAAGCTACATAACTCAAATTTTTTGTTAAATTCTTACATTTTTAAAGCACATTTTGGGTGCAATTTTGAGGAAATTTGAACATCCCAATCAGGCAATTGCATGAGTTTGGGGCAGGCACTAACTGATTGGCTGACTGACTGACTACGCAGTAGCGAAGTACAAAATATCATAATAAATAGAAATTATTTTTATATAAATTATTTCTAAATGATCTTTGCTATCCCGTTTAGTGATGCTAGAGGTGTTCACCTTTATGTAACATTATTACACGGCTCTGTGGAATATTTGATTCTGATTGGTCAATCCAGTGGTATGTTATTCCGAGATAACACAGGCTCATCCGGTTCTCATCCCAAGGCATCATATACTGACGCTTTTGACAATGCGTATACATTCAACGCACATGGCACCCTTTAGCGTCAATATGAGACGCAGATATATATGGGCCAGAAGGCGCCTCCTAGTGGTCTAAAACTAACACTACCCCAGAGCTAAACCTACACATAACCAAAGCATGTTATATTGACGCTAAAGGGTGCCATGTGCGTTGGATGTATACGCACTGGCAAAAGCGCCACTATATGATGCCCTAGGATGAGAATGCGTTGGCGATTTGCTTGCTTGGAACGGATTTTCTTTGTGGAATTTTTACATTTGGTGAGCTAATAAGATAATAGAACTCAGTAAAATCAATATTTTTTGTACATTTTTTTAAATATGCCATCCAGTATCGTGGACTCACTGCTAGTGGAAACGCAGCTGCTACCATTTTATGACTATTGTTTTTTTGTACACGGTTGGATTTTAAGAAATACTGGTACGATTTTAAAACAGTTTAATCTGAAATCAATATCTCTTATTTCCATAATTATTTATGTGGTGAAATGCCAGAATGATCTCATGAAATGGCGAATGTATGGCAATTCGTATTTCCATTTTTGGCGTGCTGTCAACACGCATAATCGCTTTTCAGCGTGTTTATGAATGCCGTTGACTTAACGTTACATTACTGTATATATAAATGTATGACCTACCCCAACCCCGTCCCTAAACCTACCCGTCACAGGGGTTAATAGCATTTATGAGTCTTCCCCTACCATCCTAGGGAAAAAAAATATCGCTCCCCAGATGTACATCTACATTTTGCGTCATTTCGCTTGGACATTTAACGGCGTGTACATATATACGGTATCACTCGGACATTTAACACCGTAGACATGTAAGCATACTCGCGGATAGCTCAAAATGCGTATAGATAACACGACACTTGACTTGAAAGTATGTTTAAGCAAAAGTCATGATGTCATGTTGGAAATGCTGTGTAATAAGTGGTATGACTGTATACCGTATCTCTTAAATGTCTTTCTAGTTTGAACTTGCCGCGCTAAAGACCTAAAACAATATTTCGTGTCTAATTATTTACATATAATGTGGCAAGTCGGGGGTTTATTTTGACATAACAACAGGCTGGATCTACATTATTCCTTACTTATACCACTAAAAGTTGAACTTATTCAATGCTATCTCACGATTAATTGGTATTAGTGAGTAAAATGTGTCTTATTCGAACAAATTCATATGACCTCACTCGAACGAATTCGTAGGATTTGTTTAATCGACAGTGATGGGTAGGTTTAAGGGGCGGGGTCAGGGGTAGCCATTCATTCGAATTCTTACGAACTCATAAAATATGTACGATTTAGCAAAAATCGTACAAAATCGTACGAGTGTGGTCATATAAATTTGTACGAATTAGCCTCCTCGTAAAATTTTGTTCGAATTGCCGTGAGATCTGCAATTTAATTACCTACACCTTTTTTATTTTATTGGAAAACCCCTTTGCTGGAGTACAATCTTGCATTTTTATTCTCATCCCTTCAGAGCAGAATATTCAACAGTAGCTTCTCATTCATTTCTCACCCACTCATCTGCATGGTTGTCATAGTCAGTCAACCCTATTGCAGGTCAATATGAAACATGCAGGTCTGATGAAATCGGGTGCAATAAGGAGGAAAAATGACTGGCATTGTGATGCGAATCACGGGTGTTTTTTCCGTATGCGTGTGTGTGTGTGTTTGTGTGCGTGTGCAGAGCCCACGCTGGTTAGAAGGTTGAAGCAGACACATTCTGTCCTGTTTAGTGCACCGCTATGTCACCTCACCTCAGGGTTCACTAGCTCGTCATCTCTGAACAGCTATCACATAAAAGACACTGTGATGACATCTGTGACCTCCTTATCTCACAATAGCAGGGTTTTATATCATCCAGATTTACATCTAAATGCTGCCTCCCTGGATAGCTTCTCAAGTCCTTGAAATGAGACAAGACTTTGCCAAGGGTCTGAATAAACTATCTGCGTCTCTATCGTGCAAAGGCGAGAAAAAAAGCATTGTCTTTACAGACAATTCCATCAGCGGTGCACTGAACGTCATGCTAAAAGTGGAGGCTACATAACTAGTTATTGCATTAAATTAGCAAATAAGAGCAGATACAGAAAACTTTAAACAAATCAAGGTTCAGTTTTTAGATTTTAGGGATGGGAATTGGGAAGAATTTAATGGTTTTGGTTATGATTCCTCTTAAAGGAGTAGTTCACTTTAAAAAAAAACTTATGCTGATAATTTACTCACCCCCATGTCATCCAAAATATCCATGTCATTCTTTCTTCAGTCGAAAAGAAATTAAGGTTTTTGATGAAAACATTTCAGGATTTTTCTCCTTATAATTGACTTCAATGGGAACCAAACGGTTCAAGGTCCAAAAGACAGCTCAAATGGTCGCCTCGCTCTGTTAGGGTTAGGGATAGCGCGTTTGTGACTCTCCTATTCGAACTCGTTCATCAAAATCAACTCGTTCATTTCGTTTGTTGAATGAACCAAATGACTTGAAAAAAGATTCGTTCATTTCTTTAAATGAGTTCGAACAGGAGAGTCATGAACGGGAATCACAGAACAGAGTAAGGCGAACATTTGCTTGTACGAGCTTATAAAACTTAAACTTTATTTTTTTTTTTTAATGAGCGATTGTTTTGCTTGATTAGACCCTTATTCATCGTCTGAAATCGTTTAAAGACAGTTTGCACTGAAACTGTCTTTTGGACCTTGAACCGTTTGGTTCCCATTGAAGTCGATTATCCTAGAATGTTTTCATCAAAAACCTTAATTTCTTTTCGACTAAAGAAAGAATGACATGGACATCTTGGATGACATGGGGGTGAGTAAATTTTCAGCAAAAGTTTTTTTTTTTTAAAGTGAACCACTAACTAACGATTCCAGTTTCATTAACTATTCTTTTAGTTCTTGTAAGGAATAAATATCTGGGGTAAAGTTTTGTTATGTGTTTTTGATTCACTTAAAAGAACCAACCCATGAGACAACACTGGTTGTGCTGTATGTTTTTGAAAAAGACCAACTCGTGCAATCCAACATTTTGATCTGTCTGTCTGTATGCAGTGTGAACTGGATAAATATTTTGAATGTTCTGATTCAATCTGATTCTGACCTGTAATGCAGCCTGAATCATAATCAGGCACTGTTTGTTTATTGGCCCCCAGACTGAGACTGGTTTCTCCCAAGGTTTTTTCTTTTCCTCTCCATTCTGTCACCTGATGGAGTCTGGATTCCTTGCCATTGCTGTCTCTGGCTTGCTTAGTTGGGGACACTTTATATTCAACAATATTACTGAACTGCCTGCATTAACACCATTGTATTACAGAACTAAACTGATCTGGACAATGAAATCACTGTTTTCTCCAGAGCTTCTGTATAGATAAATGATCTAAATTAAGAACTTTTTTACAACAGAGATGAATCAACACTGAACACAGTACACCCAAAACACACTTTGTTGCATCAGTTTCCTATTATCAATGTAAAGCTGCTTTGAAACAATCTGTATAGTAAAAATTGCTATATAAATAAAGGTGACTTGACATATAACAGAACACAGCTAGCCTGGGTTTCCCCATGATGCCTTGCCACAGAGCGATTTTATTCACGCTGCTAGGCAGCCTGGACACCATGAACCAAATTTTCGCCTGAGAGATAGGGACCCAATCACAGAACGGGGAGGGAGCAGCAAAACGATGACGATGTTTTTTTATATATGTGGATCTATCTTGGCAGTGGACACTAAGTTAGCTTTTGATACAGCCTTTGTGTACACATAAATCTTCTAAGTCTCTGACCCATCGTCTTCTTCCTCGTCTAATTTTCCGTGGCTCTACATACGTCATCTGGTATCATTGAACCGATTGGCTATGAGCTACGTACAGGCGCATTTGATAGACATTCGTAGCACCCAATAATACGGCTCTGGGCATTCTTAAACCACACCTGTTAGTCCCGCCCCCAAATTCACACCATTGGTTGAACCAGTGCCGCAGTGTATGCTGTAGAAACTTGCGAGTGTAATTTTAAATTGGAAAATAAAAAAGAAGTTTACTAAGAATATTTTAGTAGATAAATATACATTTAAAATGTCTGGTTCCTTAGCGAATACAGACCATAATGACTTGACCAAATTTAAAGTGTTTCTTCAAAAAGCTTTATGAAAGTTAATGCAGATTTTTTCTTATATCATCTCAGTCTTTTTTTATTTCACATTTCACTCTGAAATAAAAGAAAAAAAATGGAAGCAACAAAAAAAGGAAGAAAGATAGAGCTGATGAGCCTGTAATGATGAAAAATAATGCAAAGTAGACTCCCTCTGTGAACGATTTAAAACCTAATTTAGAAAAAGAAATGACTTTTTGTGAGCCATTCAGATCTGGGTTCAGGAAAAAGGAAAGCAATAAGCCAGCAGGTTGCGGAACGAAAATGTGATGCATAAACTTGTCTATAAAACCAAAACATTCACTTTTATAACATTCCCTGTCTAACAACCAAGGACTTTACAGTTAGCTAATGTCAGATGAAACAACTCTCTGACAATGATCTCCAAATCATTTAGTCTTATTTAATGTACAGTAAAAATAGCATTACTAACCTGGCATGATACACATTTGGGCCGCTTCATTGGGAAATAATCCGTCAGCACAGGCACAGACTTAAAGGAGCGTTCTTCTGCCTAAGATATGTCAGGTTTTGTTCCTCCTCACATGAAGAGATCTGTAGCTGTTGGTGAGAGGAAGCAGACCCAGCAGTAAAGGATTGGACAAAACTGCATCTTAATGGGTAATTTAAAAGAACTGCTGATGAAGTCATTAATACTTAAAGACAGCCTGCCAGGAGTGCAATAGCAAGCAGAGCTAAATGACCATAATGGGAAGAGAGGTCAGGCCCGGATTCAAATGCTTTTGAAGAACAGGAATTTGGGGAGAAAGAAAAGAACAAAATATGCCTAATGGGTTCTGTCTTTGTGTTTCACATTGTGTGAGGGGTGTTATGGATGTTATGTGAGCATCAAACCCCTGTTATGCCACGCCAAACCCAATCATAATTCAGTCTTGTCTCTTCTAACCGGCCATCTGGATGCTTGCCGCAGCAACAACAACGCCATAAACAAGGAAGAGTATGAGTAGCACACAGCAAACTAAGCCTTGCGTTTAATAGCGGGTGATCGTATAATTCATAATAATGTGTCCATCAGTAAGGATCTCTCTCTTTTTTTTTTTAGCTCACAACAGTTCTAGATTTTGAATTGGTTTTCACTAAGCTATCAAGTTAAAGCTGCAAAAGTAGCTTTTTTGGATTAAAGTTGAGCAAATGCATAACCAGCCAGTGTTCAAAACAAAGCTTGTAGTAATGTTTTTAATTCCAGTGGTACTGGTGGTCAAAAAACTTAGAGTAGTTCACTTTTAAAAAAACTTTTGCGGATAATTTACTCACCCCCATGTCATCCAAGATATCAATGTCATTCTTTCTTCAATTGAAAAGAAATTAAGGTTTTTGATTGAAACATTCCAGGATTTTTCTCCATATAATGGACTTCAATGGGAACCAAACGGTTTCAGTGCAAACTGCAAACTGTTCAAAGGGCTTTAAATGATTCCAGACGACGAATAAGGGTCTTATCAAGCGAAACGATCGCTCATTTAACAAATAAATAAATAAGTTTAAGTTTTATAAGCTCAAATGCTTGCCTTGCTCTGTTCTGTGACGCGGTAAGCTTGTGACTCTCCTGTTCGAATTCGTTCATCAAAATGAACGAATCTTTTTTCATGTCATGTGGTTCATTCAACGAAATAAACGAGTTGAATCTGGAAAAGATTCGTTCGTTTTGATGAACAAGTTCGGAGAGTCACGAATGCACATCACAGAACAGAGCATGGCGACCATTTGAGCTTATAAAACTTAACTTTGTTTTTTTTTTTTTAAATGAGCGATCGTTTCACTTGATAAGACTCTTATTCATCGTCTGAAATCGTTTCAAGCCCTTTGAACAGTTTGCACTGAAACTGTCTTTTAGACCTTGAACCGTTTGGTTCCCATTGAAGTCCATTATATAGAGAAAAATCCTGGAATGTTTTCATCAAAAACCTTAATTTCTTTTCGACTGAAGAAAGAATGACATTGATATCTTGGATGACATGGGGGTGAGAAAATTATCAGCAAAAGTTTTTTTTTAAAAGTGAACTACTCCTTTAATTTCCTTTCTATACTGAAGAAAAAAAGACTAAACATCTTGGATGGCATTTGGGTGAGAGCTTTTCATTTTGGGGTGAACTAATTTTGCCCATATTACAATAAAATGTTTAGGAAGACTGGCGCAGGCTCAGCTGGAGTCCTTTAGGTCTAATCATAAAGCAGGACAAGAAAGAAACTATTTTAATAGGAGAAACAAAAGTAACAACTTTGTTATAGCCTTTCTCTGGGTATGCTGGTCTCGTCCACGGCACCAATCCATAAAAGCCCATCCTAAAAGCTAGCCGGAAATTGATAGTGACTCATCTGGGATTGCTCCTGCTGGCTAAATTGCAAGCGTTCCATCATTGTAAAGTCCACAATTTTGTGTGAGTTTTATAAAGATTTGGCCGTGCGACATGCTCTTTGGCAATACATCCCTCTGAACTGAATGTGGCCCAATACCGTTGAATGCGTTCATGTGTAATTAGAGATGACATGTCTGCAGCATCCCATATTAAAGTGCTGAGATGGGCAGCCCAATGCATCACTGATTCCCACTTAAGGAAAGTACGTCGGACACCTGAATGGAGCCGCATACCTACCCCGCTTTCTTTCTTCGGAGACCGTACCATCAATTAAAAGCCCTGCATTGCAGACGCTCCCTTGGCATTCATTCATTTTCAGAGCACTCCGCTTAAAGGCTTTAAAAGTGTCACAATGAAAGTTCAACCAATCTCTCTCTCAAGTTCACTGGCAGCTTGCAGAGCTTGCTGGCATCTATCAATAATAGAAGCAGATGTGGAGGCCTCGGGATAGAAAATGTGCTGAAACACTAGGCTGTAAATGTACACTTTAAACGTGTAGGATAATTGCAGGGGTTGTGAAAACGGCCTCATTCGGTGCTAATGTGTTTGGGCTGATGGTTCAGCTGTGTTTGCAAGGCAAACGCTTAACAAATATGAACAGTAAACTGAGTGAACCACTCTATGGTTGTTAGACTCACAGCTCAACTGTTAAAGAAATAAATCTCCTAAATATGACATTTCTGTCATTTACGGAAGAGGATGAGCCAAGCCATAAAAAAATAAAACCATCTCGAGACGGTTATAAAGCAAGAATAAAGAAAAAAGTTTGTAGTTTTTTCTGTGGTATAAGTTGGAATTGAGAATTGTGAAATTTCACTGCAATTTTGGTACTTTATTTATTACAATACAATGCTAAATCAATGAAAAAAAAAAAGAGAAAGTATTAGGCATGATATTATTTCATGTTCTATGGACCCCCTAATGGCCACCCCATGTATAAAAGTCTAGTTCCTCCACTGCTTCTCGATATTCACACACAATCAACAAGCTTGATAATGTTTCTTATCGTAAGCCTTTTTTTAAGTTTATTCCCAAAATATAACTTTATTTTCGACATTTTATTTGGACCATTTTTCTCAATTTAACGTTTTCTTTATCAAAACACGACTTCATTATCAAAATGTAATGATTTTATTCTCAACATTGTATTTAAAGTTTTTTTCTAAAAAAATTGTAATTTCAATCTTACATTTATAATGAGTTTAATCTCGAGTTTTTATCATTTTTTAGTATTACTCGGCCTACTTCCGTAGCCCACTGGCACCGTAGTCATTACAAAGTTTTGTTTTAAGATTTTACAAGTACAATTTCAGCCTTTAAAAAAAAAAATGTTTAATTAATTAAATGTAGCCTATCACTTTGTTTCTTTGTAGTTATTTATGAAATTTTCTAGCAATTTCTGAGAAAATTTAAAATTTAAACTGAAAATGTAAAAAAAAAATCCTATTTTTTTAAACAGTAAGCTATAGGCCTACATTTAGCCAAACTCTGTATTTGTTGTTGTTTTTTTCCTGAAGGAACTCAGAAGCTGAACAAATTTTGTAGTCGAACAAATCACTTCGGTGGCCCCAAATACTACACAAACAAATACAGAAACGTGCTGCAAATAGCACCGAGTCTGACCACAATGGAAATGTTTTCAGGGGACCCAATAAGTGACGAACCGGGCTGTCCGAATACACTCTCGTTTTCATTCACTCCTTCCAGTGAACTGTATTACTGGACTAACGCGGGGATTCGTGAATGAGGGTTTAGGGGGCGATTTCGGGATTCAGCCAACGTAATTTCCTCATTATTTTACACCTGGGATGTTCCCATGACAACGCAGCACGGCATCCATCAGCTGAATAGCTGTTCTTAGGACAGAGATGTCTTATTATCTCTGTTAAACATAACTGTTGCAAATACATTTTATACAAAAAAAAGTTATTATAATATGCTTTATTTATATGTGAGTGAGTGTCTCAACTTTAAAAATAGCTGTCTCTTCTTTGGACCCTATACCTAACATTTCTTATCTATGAAACTTAAAGTGTGTATGTTACTGATGTATAGATTAATATCTTACCCTCTCTATTTTTCAGCTCTTTGTTAACTATAATACATTTTGTATATACAAACAGAGTTGTATGTTATTATCATCCCTGTATGTTTTGAAAGAAAAAAAAAGTAAAAAAATAAAAAATAAAGTCGACATTGAGCAATAAGCATGTCCCATCCGGGTTCGTCACTTATTGTGGTCCCCTGGAAACATTTCCGTTGTGGTCTGTGCTATTTGCAGCACGTTTCTGTATTTGGTGGTGCTGTGAGTATTTGCAGCACATGTGCGTTGTGAAACTGATGAAGATGTTTTCTGGTGTTTCTATTTGCATGTGTATTATTCATATGCAGTGCGTTGAGCTCTCTCGGACACCGTAAAAATCACCCAAAAAAATAATCATAAAAGTGGTCCAATCAACTTTTGCGCTTGGAATTCAAATGGACCACCTTTATAAGAGTTTTCCTTTTGTAGCTTGACAGTAGTCATTTTGAGCTTTTGTTATTTGGAAAGAGGTGAAAAAAAGCTTACAGTAGCTACTGGATCAGGACAATGACAGAATTTTTGGGTGAAACTGTCTTTAACTTTTGAGTGTTATTCACCTCCCCTTGTGCTCGGCAGATTGCTTCATATAAACAGCAGCTTGCATCACTTGGAAACTTTGATCAAACAGTCTGTCACAGAGCAACAAACAAGCCGGGGGCAAGAAATTATCATCAATATCTGATGGCCCTCTGGAATGCAGGTTTAAATGATTAATACTGGCAGAGAGCTGCAAAAGTGCTGCGCTTTCCCTAACACAGCAGGAGACATTGTCTGTGATGTGTTTATCTGATGCCAATATACTTTTTGGGTGGTTAACATGAACATCCGAAAATAACTTTTATTACTGTATATATGCTCCATGCATTATTGCTATTTCAAACTTTTCTGTTCGCATGTTTGGATAATTGCATGTTTCATACATTTCACAAAGGAAAGGGGTATGTGGAATCCTGGCCCAGTTGGGACACTTTAAGCTTAAAGTAACTTTTTTTATAATCAAAAATCTAAACATTATAATCAACTCACTTTAGTATACTTTTGACAGTTTTGACATTTAGTAGATGGCAGCATTCAATGCAGAGTGGGTAATAAAGCATGCTGAAATATTCCACATCCACAAGGGGGCACTGAAACACCCAAAGGGGCCAATCATTGCTTATTAAAAAATTAATTGAACAGCCCTTCTGTAGGCTGGTATTGAACACCTCATTATTGGAGCTTATGTAATCAGCTTTCAGTGTTACACTTATTAAGACAGACCGACAGGTAGCGTAAAGCACGGCTGCTACTGTTTGTTAACACTGGCTTTGTGAACTAATTACCAATTACATCTAATATACTGTACCTCACTGCTGTCACGCATACCCATAGTTGTGGTGTGTGACAAATAGAGTCGCTTAATATACAAGCCTGCAGAATGGGTGTTCTTGGGGAAGTACAACATATATATATATATATATATATATATATATATATATATATATATATATATATAGACCATTTCACAAGATGTAAACACTGGTCCAGAAGCACTTCCTGTTTCAGTTTGTAACTGTTTTCTTTATTTCACATGTAAAGAAACATCTTAAAGATGTTTGTTTAACTTTTTGATTCAGTTTTAAATGGTCTGTTAGTTGTATTTTATCCCAGCTTTTATGTAGTGTTAAAAAACTGAAACAGGAAGTGCTTCTGGACCAGTGTTGTTTACATCTTGTGAAATGGTCTATATATATGCACTCTAAAAATGCTGGGTTGTTTTAACCCAACTTTGGGTCAAATATGGACAAACCCAAATGTTGGGTTAAAAATGAAAAATGTAATTAAAAAAAAAATACAGTTGAAAGTGAAAGTTTAAGTTTGGTTCAATTTTTTACATTTTTAACATTTTAAAAATTACATTTTTAACCCAACATTATATTTAAAACAACCCAGCATTGTTTAGAGTGCGTGTATATATATGTGTGTGTGTGTATATATATATATATATAAGAGATCTCTTCTGCGAGATCTCCCATAATTGCAACATTATATATATATATATATATATTATATATATTATAGTTTTATATATATATATATTATATATACTTTTATTATAGTTTTATTGAAATTATGAATTAGCCTTTATTTTATATTATGTTAGGTTTTATTTTATATTTAGTTTTCATGTTAATTTTAATTTTTGATGTGCATTTGTCTTTTTTTATATTGCGATTTAGGTTTAATTTATAGTTAATTTAGTTGTTTAAGTCTTCAATTATTATTAATATTTATTTTTCAGCTTTATTTCAGTTAACAGAAATGTTTTTAATAGTTAATAGATTCAGATTTATGTGTCTGTATGTGTGTGTTGTATATAGTGCAAATAATTTAGCCATAGCTGAACCTTTTGTGACTCAGAGAAACATCCATTTAGCAGGGCAACCATCTGCTCACATGTCATAAATCTTTGAAAAGGATTCTATCTCAGTGACCAATTGATATTGCGATATAAACTGCAAAGTTACTAGAGATTTAAAAATGAGATGCTGTGGAACAACTGCTTTGGAAAACAGGCTATAGTATATTAGCATAACACAAGGGACATGTTTTGTGTAGTCGGCCTATAAATGCATTCAAAGCCACAGCCACTGTCATATCAGTCTTGTAAGTCTGTGAAATAGCCATTGTCTTATTTCAATGATTCAGTTTAACATCCTCAGCCTGCAATGAGAATGTGTTCAAGGTGCAAAGGAACCTTTGAAAGAATAACCTCCTGATTTTTCACTGTTATTTGGGTGAAAGCCTGATGGCATACTGAATAAGAGCAGATCAAATAAAACATTTAGGAGAACCAAAAGTTCAACCTCACTAAAGCACAAAGCAGGAAAGTGCATCAGTCTGGTGTCCAATTTAAAGTGATAGAAGTCATGGGCTCTGCAGAGCTCATGAATTTTTAAAGGATCGATATCTCCCCATACAGCTGCTACACATGCACAGTCCTCCTTAATTTCATATTCTTTAATGGTTTTTCTCAGTTTGCCCAATCTAGATTAAGATTTGAGAAATCTATCAGATACAAGCAGTGTGACACTTTCAGGCGGATAATTAGAATTTTGTGACGTGAATGTTATATATTGAAATCTTTGAATCTAAGATTTGTCTCAAAGAGTTATAATGACTTTTAAGGGAACAAAGAAACAAATGCATTGGTTATTTTTATATGACATGTTAAAAAAAAGTGCTAATACATTCCAGGAGGACTCAGTATTGTTCATTTTGTTATGAGCTGAGGTTAATATCTTTCATGTCCACCGGATTTGTTTATGACAGTTTGCTTGGACATTGTTTAAACTTGGCAAATGCGAGGACCAGGGACGTGATGGCTGGAAAACTCAGATAGGCTTAGTCATGTGGCATGGAACATTCACACAAACAAAATGCATCACTAATTCTGTTGGTTTTCCTGTAGGTACAAGTGAAATGAATCTGAGATTAAACTGGACCAGAGAGGACAAGCATGACAGGAAGGAGGGGTCCGCAATTTCGCTTGCAGTCATTATACCTCCGGAAATCAGAATGTAAATACATGGTACTGCCACTCAAGACTGCTGGGAAAATTAAAGCATGTCATAAACATTGATAAGAGAGTCTATTTGTGTGTGTCTTTTTCCTTGGGTGTGGGCTTACTCTTATGCTCTTACATTATATAGTAAAGTATATATTGCATGTTGTTACATGACTCTAATGAATACTTGATTCCTGATTCTGATTCTTTAATTGCAGCATTCAGAACCATTAAAGCTATGGTATAATTTAATGTCTTCGACTGTGTTTGATAATAACCTCGGAAGACTTTACTGTTATTAGACTAGTAATATTGTTGCATGCGTTCGTTTGCTAGCCAATTGTTTTGTAGCCTGTGCTGTAGAATATTTTTCTCAATAGGCTAAGTAATTTATATTTTTTTCTTAATACAGCTAATATTATGAACTAATATAAACAAATCAAAATTTTATGTCTTCATATTTTATTATTATTATTATTATTAGTTGTCGTTGTAATTTAATTGGTCACACTTAGGGTCCAATTTTCACTATTAACTAATCTACGACTTTTGCCTCAGTAAACTTCTTATTACTGCTTAGATAGTAGGTATCGCAAATCTTTTTTCGTGTCATTTGGTTCATTCAACAAACGAATTGACTCGATTGAAAAGATTCGTTCATTTTGATGAACGAGTTCGAACAGGAGAGTCACGAACGCGCATCACAGAACAGAGCAAGGCGACCATTTGCGCTTATAAAACTTAAACTTTGTTATTATTATTTTTTTTAAATTAACAATCGTTTCGCTTGATAAGACCCTTATTCATCGTCTGGAATCGTTTAAAGCCCTTTGAACAGTTTGCAGCTTGCACTGAAACTGAGTGCATTATGGGGATCCTGGAATGTTTTCATCAAAAACCTTAATTTCTTTTCGACTGAAGAAAGAAAGACAGGGACATCTTGGTGAGTAAATTATCAGCAAAAGTTTTTTTTAAAAGGGAACTACTCCTTTATGGGATGTAGAATATGTCTTGCATAATAAAGTATTAATATGTGCTTTGCAAGATTAAACAGCCAATATCCTAATATGCATGATAACAAGCAAATAGTGAGAATTGGACCCTAAACTGAAGAGTTACCTGAAGAGTTAAAATAAACCTTTATTATTTTGTTATAGCAGACTTTTTCGCAATATAAATCCGCAAAAACGGTAGGCTATTGTAAAGAAACTTTATCTCGCCAAAAGAACCTTTGCAGCAACAGTAATGTTAGATTAAAAAACCAAATAGTTGTATTAGGCTACTAACTAGAACGTGTCTTTTCATTGTAGACTTTGAAACCCGAGGGAGCCGTTTAAACCCAGACCTGGAATTTCCTGAGGGCGACTGAAGCAATTACAGCCCGTTATATATCTGCATCTTGAGTGACCCCCAACTCCACACAGTCATTATTTCCATATCGCGTTGCTCTCACGCCCACTGAGAGAGGGAGCAGAGAGCTCATCCGGTGCATTGAGGGACGTCCAGGTTCTCATCTGAGCTCTGTACAGCATCAGCACCAGCCGCTGCGTGAGAAACAAACCGAGTCGCATCCCCGCGGAGAGCAGCGCCGCGTGCGCTTCATTCAATCTGGAGCGTCAGATGGTGCAAGATGCGCCGTTTCTTTGTCCTCCTCTACTCCCGGACTGAGCAAGTTAACACTGGAAGGGACCAATAGTAGTTGAGGGATCCGAGAAGACACGTTTGAACTGCACTGATCGGCTCCTGCAGGACGCGCGCTTGGATTGTTGTCCCCATATCATCATTCCCGTGGATTTCCTGCCGGAAAACTAAACACGCGCGTCGCGGTTTCCAGAGAAAGAAAGCGAGTCGTAGCTGTTTAAAACGTGTTAATTCGGCTTCTTTCTCGCGAGGGAGGAGCAATGAGAGCGTAAACAACACTGGGTGGCTTTGTTTCTGAGACACAGACCCGAGGAAGATCACATTGACATGTCTTTCAGTGCCGGATTTGGAGATACCGTTATTTCTCCACTAACTTAGGGAAGTGTTGCCCGTGTCTCTTTGACTTTGCGTTACACCTCAATTCTACTTTTCTAACAAACACATGCAGTTTTCTTCACATCTTCTCCCTACACGGTGGAGTGCTTGGGATGCTTTCATCGGAAGGGCGTTTTTGATTCGCGTCTATCGCGTTTGGAGTGAAGAAAGATCCGTTTAAACCCGTTGCCTGGGCATCATTTTGTGGAGTTACAGCGACCCACGTGGAAACACGGACTCGAAGGAGGACAAGATGGGCTGTTGCAGTGGTAGATGCACGCTGGCATTTATATGTGGCATGCAATTGGTAAGTGATCATGCTTAAGTCATTTCTACCTGCGTTGATTGTGATAGTTTATGGATTTGAACCTACAACCTTTTTAGGTTAAGATCTTTCATTACTAATTAAAAACAGGTTAATTGGTGACTCAGTCTGATTTAGTTGGCTAAAACCTACTAAAAGTTCATAGAGGGTTTGAACCTACAGCCTTTCAGAATACTCACCGAGGTTTTTAATCTGAATTGGTTTCTGGACGCTAGTGCCTTGTTTTATAGAGATGTCACTACCAACTATGCAAAAACTGTAGTGAACCTGAGAACCAAGTGTCCACCTGACAAGTGGTCAGTGATACGGCACTAAGATGAATGTGGCCATGGGTAATCTTTGTGGAAATAATGTAGGGCTATATGTGGAAACCCTGCCTCGTTATATTACACCGGAGGGATGATGGTGCTCATAAAGGCAGGGCTTGTGTCATTAGCCCGGGGCCGCTATCATTTATGCTTATCTTCCCACTACCACGGGTCGTGACAGCCAATTATGAGTTGCTAAGCCAAGTCTCATTGACCTAAAGCAAAAAATGATTACTTATTGCATCTCCAGAGCTTAATAGGGATTTTGACTGTTTGAATTCTACATTTAATGTTTTCCAATCCAGTCCCATTTAAAAAGATGACTTCAGTCTGGTGTTTGTACAACAACATTGCGCTCTGTAAAGAGTCATTTCTCGTGTAACCTCTTCCCGGACTATCTCTATCACACCTTTTGAATCACTCTTTCGGTTCCAGTATGGATAGTGGGCAGCGAGAGTTTCGCATGCCAACCAGCTGGCACGATGAATCAGACGTGCGTGATAGATCACATGACAACTGGCAAGCGTGACTACACTAATCCAAATGGACGTTTGTAGGTTAATGTATCACGCAGGTCATTAACTCGAAGAATCAGCTGTAGTGGGTGATGTCACCACCTGGTGTCTATTAATCAGACCTTACTCAGTGTTCATGACTAGAAGTCGCTCTTAGAGCGGGATGATGTCATAAGCATGCACTTTGAGCTGGATGATGTCATAGGCTAGCAAGTTACTTTTAAGTAGCCGTAGTCTTATGAGCGTTTTGTATATTTCAGAATTAGGAAGGGTTTTGTGCTGATTGGTGGAAAACCTTTTTTTTTATTGGTGCACTGATCTGGGCTCTTTTTGTCCTGTCTTGTCTTGTCTTGTCTTTTCCTCATGTTTGCTACTATTCTGCAAAAGAGTTAATTCTGAGCAATTTATTTATTTATTCCTGACAACTTTAGTATGTGAGATATAATGGGTCATATGTGAGATACTGTATACTGGGTTGATATTTCCTCCAACAACTTTTTTTATATACTGTACCACCAGAGATGACATGTAGATCAGCCTGTAGTGTTAGAGTTATGGAAATAAGAAAAAAAAAGTTATTGTCCAATGGCTGTAAACTCATAATGCACACAGCTCTGCTAAATTACCCGGCAGTTTTTATTGCCTAAGGCAATGATACAAATAAAATGTCCATAGTTAAAGCATTTAACTTCTCTCTCTGGTGGTTTTTGTGTCTGGCATGTATAAATGCCTGTGGTTTAACAGTGTGGCCTGGAGGCCCAACATTCTGACATGGAAAGGAATATTCTCAAGGGATGTGTTCATGGATATTGCTCAAAGATGCATTTATACGAAGGAAATCTGGTAAAATAGTTTGACTCTATTATGGCTGATGAAGAACTTGATAACCACTGTCAAATTGTCCTCTTAGCTTCAGCTTCTGAGAGCCTCCCTATGATGCAAAATGTATACTAAGATGAATCCAGCTGGTGAGATCCGCCCGTTCCAATTGGCTGCCCGCAAGAGAACTTCTGGGAATCAGGCATGCACAAGTTATCACTTAGTCAGGAAGATTTGTTTACATGTTAGCAGATTGCTACTAATGGTGCAGAGTTTAGACTAGGAGTGGGTAATATTCTGACCCAAATCGGATAATATGATTTATTTCATGATAACGATATATATATATATATATATATATATATATATATATATATATATATCTTGTCACCCATTTCATTATCACAAACCAACTAACACTGTAAAAAAAATATTGTTGGTTTAACTTAAAAAACAGCCAATTCTCACTCCCAAGGCGTCACCTAACTGACGCCTTGGGAAGCATTTGGACATGCTTCAATATCTGACGCTTTAGGCGCCCTTTAGCGTCAGTAAGATGACGCCCTAGGATCGCGTGTACCCTACCCCCACCCCACACCTAAACCTAACCGCGTACTCTAACAGACGCTTTCCTTTAGCGTCAGTTAGATGACGCCGTAGGATCGCGTCATGTAAGTGACGCTAAAGGGCGCCTAAAACGTCAAATATTGAAGCATGGTCAAAGGTGACGCCTTGGGGTGAGAATGCGTTGTAAAAAATGAAGTAACCTGGTTGCCTTAAAATTTTAAGTTCATTGAACTGTAAATATGGAGTTAATACAATTAAATATAATTGTTAATACAATTATATTTTCATGATAATAACGTATATTTATACGTCAATGCTAATCGACATTTTATTGCTGTATAGAATACTATAGCCTTATAGAATACTGTATAGCCTTTATCGCTGTATAGAATACTATGAAATAATGTCTTGTGCCTTTTTCTGTGTAAGAAGCCACATCATCTCACAGAACAATGCTCTACTGTCGCTATGAAAGTGAGTAAAAACACGTTTTTAGAGTGGTCATGAACTGTTTTTTTAAATTTTATTATATTATTGTCTGAGGTCAACTTATGACATTCGCTTGTTTTTTACATTCAAAAACATCAAAATGAATAAGTAATAGGCAATTTTCTACCCTAGTTTTGAGCCTAGCTCAAAAATGCTCGGTTTTTATGGACGTCTCGCACTGAAGACTTGGAAGTAAACACCCACTGCTGTGAGTGGATAACAGTTTTGCATATTATAATGAGTTTCAACTCACCTGTTGATGCACTTGGGGGAAATTGTTTTGAAAACGTCCAATGTTGTAAAATGGCAACCGGAATGATTCTCCCATACATGTTTGACCCAGAGTCCGTGTGTTGCACCATTCCTGTCAGATCCAATATAGACCGCACAACACCGTTCTTTACTTAATCAGTCTGCAAATCCAGTCTTGTTTACAAAAAAATCCTCAGTGAAATGAAGTGAACAGACGGACGATGTTTTACCTCATCAGCTGGAACGTCATTAAAAATAAAGTTTATCCATGCATTCCTATTGGAATCCAGAGGAAGCTTATGCAGCGACTGTCTTCCACAACCAGGCACTGCACAATATTTTGTATTGCTCGGTAGCTCGATCCGGTTTGTCATCACGAGGTAGGCATCTATGTTATTTAGCTATGCGTGTAATGCGCGAATCGGTGGGCGGGGCTAAACTGGCCTTGTTAAAGTAGGCATTGATCTTCTTCTGTGTGGGTGGTGTTTTATCCTCTTTGACGTCATAGTTCCCCACTTTGAAAAACAAATCGTTTGGTGAGGCTGGTGTCAATAAAAGCTTTTATTGGACTAACAAGGACATTTTTTTTTAGTTCTGAAACTTACAGGATATTCTTATAATATGATGACCTCTTAGATGTCAAAAGCTCAAGGAAAATTTGATTTCTCAGTTCATCGCCCCTTTAAATGTTGTCTTTTGTTGGACAAGAGGTTAATAAATGCTTCCCATGTTTGGAAAGATGTGACAGTGTGCGCATATAGCGAAATGAGTTTTTGTGCTTGTTTTTAAGCTTGAAAACGTATGCAAACGATAAAGCTTTCGTGACCACATTGCACGGCCATTTCACATGAGTGTAACTGTGATGGAGTCACAAATTTCCGTTCATTGGATTGGAACGTACAATTATTTAAGAGTTTTGTTTTAGACATGCCCTATCATCTGTTATGTCCTTGAGGGAAGTTCTCAGATTTTGCTCTAATTTCCTTATCTCTGTAAGCTTTTGTGGAAACTGAAGCATAATTGGAACGTTTTACCACTTTGTTGAATGCAGGTCTGTTGTTGTGGCTGCATCGATTTTATATTTATCTGCCCCTTCACACACTGATCAACAACAGTTGGTCTTTCTACATGTTTATCAGAAGGCTTTTTTTTTCTATCTAAGTGGGCAGTACTTGGCCAGAATAAACTATGCAGTAGATTTAGAGAGTAGAGTTATGCATCAGTAGAGTCAAAAATCTGGATTAAATCATAAATATTATTTGCCAATTCTTGATTGAATTAATTGCATGATTAATCAAACTAATCACAATTAATCACATTAGTGTTTTCTATGAAACGCCTTCTTAAATAAGGATCATTCAAAATTCAAAGATGTTATTATGGCAGATGAGTTGAATAGACATTAGAAGGCAATATATTGTTTGTTTATTTTCATTGTTGGCCTGCAGTCCACAGAAATCCGTAATGCATTCGGAGTTAGTCCATCCACCCTTATTTCTTTCGTGCTGTCGGCTTTCAGTAAGTGTGATTTGGCAAGTTTCCTGTTGAATTGTCAGAGTCAGGAAGCATGATTAAATGCATTTATTTTGTATTATTAATTGTACTAAAGTAACACGTTAAATCAAAGTGCATTCAACTACAGAAATAGATGCAGTAGATATTGAAAATTTACTATTTATAAAATACTTGTATAGGCAAACAAACCCAAGATTGATTGTTAGATGTTACCATGGGAGTAAAAATATAATGGGTAAATAGAAAAAATGGGAAAAATGACTTGTTGGATTGTTTCCTCATTGGCGAATAACATTGCCCAGAGACTGACAGACTCCTGTTGTTCTTGAGGTCGTGAGTTTATTTCCAAACTCTCTAGTGCCAGCCTATACACCTGGCACTACACATTTCTATAATTGCTTTGTTTTCTGACAGGTATGAATGTCTGCTGTCATTTTGCCTCTTTGAACACCACAAAGACAAAGGTTTAATTATTGTTTTCCTTCAACTTAATCAGCTAAATGCAGGAGAAAGGCTTGTGTTCTTGAAATTAATTACACTCCTGAATGCAGGTGATTTGCCAAACGTAGATTTTCTTGAGGTTAACGCCGTGTATTGTGTATGATTGAGTTCGTCCATAAGCACGTAAAAGTGCTGCGACAACTGGAAGTTAACGGATTCCTAGCGTACAGATGGAAACGGATCCTTTGCCAAACACAACAATCACATTGGCAGAATATTGCTCTAAATTGCTGTGCAATGCCTTTGCGACTTGACCTTGATTTCCCAAAACTGACAGATGGTTTCGGAAGCCGTTTTGCATAATTAATCCAAATATTTACATTCTGTCTTATCAAAGCATTGATGCCATAACTCTACCATGTTTAAATGAATGTTTTTGTACACCATGAATTTAAACTTGCTTATTAAAAGCTGTATTAACTTTTTTTTTTTTGGTAAACCTTCTCTCTTACACACTCTCAGAAAAAAGGTACAAAAGCTGTCACTGTGGCTATACCTTTTCAAAAGGTAAACTTTTGTCCATTTCAGGTGCTAATATGTACATTTTAGGTGTGAATATGTACATTTTAGGTGCTAATATGTCCATATCAGGTGCTAATATGTACATTTTAGGTGTGAATATGTACATTTTAGGTGCTAATATTGTATGTACATTTCAGGTGCTAATATGTACATTTTAGCTGCCAATATTTACATTTTAGGTGCTAATATGTAAATTTCAGGAGCTAATATGTACATTTTATGTGTTAATATGTACATTTCAAGTGGTAATATGTACATTTTAGGTGCCAATATTTACATTTTAGGTGCTAATATGTACATTTCAGGTGCTAATATGTACATTTCAGGTGCTAATATGTCCATTTTAGGAGCTAATCTGTACATTTTAAGTGCTAATATGTACATTTTAGGTGCTAACGTGTACCATTAAGGTACCAATATGCAGCCTTTAGGTACAAAAGTGTACCTTTTGAAAGGGTACAGCCCCAGTGACAGCTTTTGTACCTTTTTATCTGAGAGTGCACCTCAACATAATTAAACGACAAGCGCCGGCTCGATTTCTGTGCAACATTTTGTTGATCGCTTGCTTGGTTTGTATTACAGTACTTCACCATCAATCTACATATAGCCCTCCTGTGCAATTTATTTGGTTTTAAGCAAACTCATATGAATATTAAACATGACATTTGTTCTAATTGGCTATTATGGTGACATCAATTTCACAAACAAGTTCCGAATTTAACTTGTGCACAAAATTTAAATAAAGCAAGAAGCCTGTGACTGTAAACCATTCCCAACGTGTTTGGTATAAATCCATTGATTTGTTAAGTAAGTTGAACTGTTGAATCATATAGGTTTGTTTGCTAATATTTTCATGACTTTGACAACAAAGAATGCCAGATTGAGAAGCAGGATAGAGATAAAATAGCACAGCTCTTTGGCTTTGTGACTGCAACTGAAAAGCTCCGGGAAAAGAAGTCCTTGATATTTGGCTAGTGAATTGAATTGGCTTCTCCACACCACAATCCAAAATCTAAAAAGGCAGAAAGAATTAATAGTGCTTCAAATGTTATAAATCATTCCCAGCTTAACAAAACCAATAAACACAATTGCTGCAAAGGTGTGGTGGGAATAAGTCTTTGCTGCAGGACATTTTTCAGGCGTTCCTCGTTCCTTCTGGCATTAAATTAACCTTTCTTTTCCCGGCCCGGATGCCTCTTTCGTAGTCGTGAGATTTCAGAGCACAAAAGGTTACTGTGATGATACCTGTGCTGTGCTGCACGCTATTTGCCAGGTTCCCATCTGATTGAGGCAAGCCATAAACATTAGCGGGAATGTCTCCTAGCAACAATAGGTATAAATGTTGGAATGCTGCCCAGTAGCTGAACATGGAGGATCCAGACTCCTCATAGTTGCCCTTTTGACCCGTCAAAGCCCAGAACAGTACAAGAAATACATTATGTGTATCATGATGCCTTTTGGCTGGTTTTCTTTTCTGAATCTATTTGATTTTGAATTTGCATTTTATGTTCTTGGCAAAGCCTTTCCAACCAGAAGTTCACATAATAAAGTGCACAAATCACATTAATGGTTGTTTCGGGATAGGTTGCGGAGAATACAAATGATTTGGAAAAAAAAATCTTTGGCATTAGATCAGAAAGATCTCATAAGGAAGTTAGCAATATTAGATTAATTTTCCTTTCAAGTGGCTCATCTACAAGATGAACTGTGTGCATTTTAATTTTGTTCATTTTATTAATTTATTTGGTGTTGAGAAATCTGTTCCTTTTGGTGCGATATTTATTTATACACAGTATTTTATTAATAGTTTATTTAGAATGTATGGTATTTTTGAATACAATATTAATTTAGTCTATATTATGTCATGTTAACATTAATTAATTTTAGTGAAATGTACTATACTAAAATGCCATCTAATTGAAATAAACTAATTAAGTTGATGAGGCAAAAAAATGAATGAAAACAGATATTCAGATATTTTATATATTAATTTTAGGGCTGTCAAATGATTAATCGCGTTTAATCGCATCCAAAATAAAAGTTTGTGTTTACATAAAATATGTGGGTGCACTGTGTATAATGTATATATATACACACACACATGCTTGTATATTAAAGAAAAAAATATTATTTATATATCAAATATTTATATTTATATATAATATAAATTATATAGAAATCAAATATATATAGTATATACAAATATTTATTTAATATATACATGCATGTGTGTCTGTATATATATATATATATATATATATAATATTATGTAAACAACTTTTATTTTGGATGCGATTAATCGTTTGACAGCCCTAATTAATTTAAATATTTATGAACATGTAACAAAATTTTTAATTATGTTAACACTTCGCAATAAGGTTTATTTTTTAAAAACAAAAGAATGTATTTTGAAGAACATTGGTAAACAAATGACAGCAGCCAAAATAAAATGGAAGTCAATGGCTACTGTCAGGTTACCAACATTCTTCAAAATATATTCTTTTGTGTTATACAGAAGAAAGAAACTCATGCAAGTTTGGAACAACATGGGGGTGTGTATGACAGAATGAAACATTTTGGCTGAAATCCCTTTAACAAATATTTAATTTTGTTGACATGTTTTACATTTTTTAAGTAGTGCTGCAGAAATTCCACACATGCATCTTAAATGCATGTTTTATTGTCAGTATTACAACACATTCGTGACTCGTGAGTGCTGTTATATTCAAGCTGTGTAATCAAGTTCCGTTAATTATAGTTAAATTGACAGCATAGGCCTACCCATTCTCTGCTTGCCTGTCATTGCCGCTGTCACTCAAATTATTCAGCACCACTCCAGGCGGTGTGCGCGGCCACAATTTGTATCCGGCCACTCTGCGAAAAGCCGTTTTACGGTAAAGTTACCTCACTTTGCATCTGGGAATGAAGCCATCATCTATTGCGGTTTGGCTGTGTTTCAGCAAACTTTGTTAGAACATCTTCTTCCTAATGCGGTTGCCTATAATTTTTGATCTAATAATAAACAGTCCCTTGTGTTATTGTCTGGAAATATGAATACCCACAACGCTTTTGTATCGCCTGTCTGATAAATCCTCTGCGTTGTTGCCACAGCAGAAGCTATTTTACCTGACTGAAGCGATAGAGCCTAGAGGATGTGATCCCTTGGGAATACAGACAAAGGCGCTTATGTGCTTCAGCAGAACGAAACGAGGCAGGGCAGTCGAATTGCTGTGGATAAAAGCATTTTTGCTACATAGCTTTGTATGTGTTTTCAAGCGTAGTTGAAGTGAAACTGAGAGTTTGTTATTGTCCATATTCTCAGTCACAGGTATGGAGCTGTATGATATTGGAATAAAAAAAAACTCACATCGCGATTATTTAGTTTTTCTGCGATTGATGATTCGAATAGCTCCATTTGTAAAAAAAAATTATCATTCCAGGTCATCTGCATATAAAATAAATAAATATAATAAATATACTCACCCCCATGTCATCCAAGATGTCCATGTCTTTCTTTCTTCAGTCGAAAAGAAATTAAGGTTTTTGATGAAAACATTACAGGATTTTTCTCCATATAATGGACTTCAATGGGAACCAAATGGTTCAAGGTCCAAAAGACAGTTTCAGTGCAAACTGAAAACTGTTCAAAGGGCTTTAAACGATTCCAGGCGATGAATAAGGGTTTTATCAAGCGAAACGATCGCTCATTAAAAAAAAAAAAAATAACAAAGTTTAAGTTTTATAAGCTCAAATTGTCGCCTTGCTCTGTTCTGTGATGCGCGTTCGTGACTCTCCTGTTCGAACTCGTTTATCAAAATGAACGAATCTTTTTTCGTGTCATTTGGTTAATTCAACGAACGAAATGAATGAATTGACTCTGGAAAAGATTCATTCATTTTGATAAATTATCAGCAAACGTTTTTTTTTTTAAAGTGAACTATTCCTTTAAGTGTGTAAAAAATGTTAATTGTATTGAATTAAATTTAAGGAGATAATCATGGTACTGTAGTACTGATACAGTATGTGTTTGTAAAGTGATTGTGTGATAATGTATTAGATCTTTTGTTTAAAGCATTCAGTCCTGTAATCCAAAAGGCTGTTTCCTGAGAACATATTGTTACAAGAAAAGCTTTTAGGGTGAGTGCTTTTTCATGCCAGAGGAATCATAAATATTTAACCAAGCTGAAATCTAGGTTTAACGTTTCTTTGTTTGGCTTTGTTTGTATACCTTCAATGTATACGTGTAGGCCAGTGCCATCCAGTTCTTGTTTGCTTAAGAACTGTTTCAGTTGCATAACTTGTCATCGTTTTTCAGCAAGCAAGAAATAAAGAAATCATTATTTGTTGGACAAACTATTCCTTTAAACTATGATTGCATGTAGCTGTAGCTGTAATAGGAAGATATCATGTAATTCAATCTGAAGATGGATACAATACCAACAGCTGCTTTACAAGACATGCGAACATGTCCAAGCAGAACAGCCACACACACCCTTTGATAACTTCCAGTGGTTAATATCGCTCTGCTGACTGCCTGCAAATGTTACGATAATTTACGATCGATACTTAGTAGTGAGATTGGTCTTTACTTTCCATAAAGTGTTTTATGGGTGACTGCCTGGAATGGCATTTTAGCAGGGTTCACGCCTGAGCGTTGCACTTAGCCTGATTACGACTGTGCCTCTGCATATCGTAACATGATAAGAGATTTTCTTACACTACGATGGCATGCCTGGTCAAGGACGGCTCCATCGCTGCAGGACATGCGAGGGCGGTCCTGACGTGTGATCTGTCATCGTGGCGTGGCTCAGGTGAAGAACCGCTCTCGCTGATGAGGTGGGCTGTTCCGCATCTGTTCGGGTCAAAGCCCATATCTAGCACATACTATATAGCCATCCTTTATTTTGAACATTGTCTGGGAAACACCTGCTCTCTTTAACTAGGGACTTTTAACCAGTTCATTTTTTAAATTGTTATTGCATTTGAAGCTAAAAAGGATGCAGAATTGCCATTTAAATGTGAATGCACTCTCAAAAAAAAAAGGTACAAAAGCTGTCATTGGGGCTGTACCTTTTCAAAAGGTACACTTTTGTACTCAAAGGCTGCATATTGGTACCTTAGTGGTACATATTAGCACCTGAAATGTACATATTAGCACATGAAATGTACATATTAACACCTGAAATGTACATATTAATACCTAAAATGTACATATTAGTTCCTAAAATGTATATATTAGCACCTAAAATGTACATATTAGCACCTGAAATGTACATATTAGCTCCTGAAATGGACACATTAGCACCTAAAATGTACATATTAGCACCTAAAATGTACATATTAGCAACTAAAATGTACATATCAACACTTAAAATGTACAAATTAGCACCTAAAATGTACATATTAGCACCTAAAATGTACATTAGCACCCGAAATGTACATATTAGCACCTGAAATGTACATATTAGCAACTGAAATGTACATATTAGCACCCGAAATGGACATATTAGCTCCTGAAATGGACATAACACTTAAAATGTACATATTAGCAACTAAATTGTAGAAATTAGCACCTAAAATGTACATATTAACACCTAAAATATACTTATTAGCACCTAAAATGTACATATTAGCACTCGAAATGTACATATTAGCACATAAAATCTACATATTAGCACCTGAAATGTACATATTAGCACCCGAAATGGAGATATTAGCACATAAAAATCTACATATTAGCACCTGAAATGTACATATTAGCACCTAAAATGGACAAAAGTTTACCTTTTAAAAGGGTACAGACCCAGGGTCTGGGTATGGGTAGTGGGTCTGGTATCCTTTTTCAAACAAAATCACCTTTATGTCTCATGATAATGGAGAATTCAATCAAATGCCCACGTTTTGTCTATTTAGGTGACATTATTGTCTGTTAAGAGAAGATAGCCACAGTAAGTGGCACTACCATAGGGCTCTGTAGTCCAGCGTAATTTCCTTCACTTCTTAAAGGAACCTATAGGGTTCCATCAAAGCTATTAGAGTGAGAGGAGCAGATGTGTGGTGTCCACATTAGGCGGTTTTGATGGAAGCAGGTTATGGGGACTGAAGGCTTTGTTAGCCAGGGCACACTGTAGCAGATCACATGCTTTAATGTGCTTCAGGCCATTGCCAATGGCTTTATATTACAATTACGCTGTAGTTAGAATTAATGTAATTACTTTCTTGGAGCACAGGAAGAGAAGCCTTTATGGAATATGTTAGCTGTATTGGACACAATTTTTACCAGATAAATTAAAATGAGGTTTTGCTGATTTGCTGTCACTGGACTTGGCTTGAAATGTGGAACTGACAAATTGAGAGTTTTCACTTATTGACTTCCCTCAACAATTGAAAACGCCTTCCTGCTGTCCCCAAGGTTGGATGGTGGTGTGCTGGAGTTGAAACTTATTTCATTTTTGAACTCTCCTGAGCTATAAACAGGCTTTAGCAACAAGGTAGAATTCCTAGGTCAACCAGCTTTAATAAAAAAAAACACATTGGTTGACTAGTGTCGACAGCTCAGCTTGTTAGCCATGCTGAGATTCTCTCTTCATACAGTAGTCTGTTCTTTAATTATTGTTTTCAGCCATCGTGACTGCTTATGCGCTTGGTGGGAGGTGTGCTTAGATTTTCAAATGCAACGGCTACACCCTAGGGTGCTGAGCTAGCCTATGTTTTAAAGATATACCATTTAGCACAACATTAAGAAATCCAGTCAAGTCTAAACTCACAGTAGGGTCGCTACTTCAGATTGCAAGTATGTCTCAATGGTATCATTATGATCTCTTTAATATCAGAGTTGTTTAAGCAAATGGAGACTTTTACTCAGGTCCTGCCTCTAAGACCCTTATAATCTTATATCTTACAAACGGTTAAAACCAGCCTAAGCCGTTTGCGATTGGTTTTAGCTTGTTTAAGCTGGCGTTCAGCTGGTTGGCCAGCTGGTTTCCCAGTCTGACCAGCAGACAGTGCCCAAAACCTACTCTACAATTCTAAACAATTTTCTATCAACACTTTTTGTTATACTGGTTGAAACTCTTTTCACATCAACATCACGCAACAGCATTTTACAGTTCTTCCTGAACCAAAACATCAAGCTTATGCTGCGTTCACGCCATGTCATAACCGTAATTACGAGTTGGGAACCCATGACTTTTCACGTCCTCAGACTCCGGTTTTTGGATTTCTATGTCAACACTATCAACGCTGGAATGAATCTGCAGCAGTCAGGTGGTACAAGTAAGAGCTCTGTAAGTTGTTTACAGTCATTATTATTATAATGTTTTGTGCTTTGAGACATGAGGTAACATGAGGTAATCAGACTCTGCTGTTGCGCGTTAATGTCTTTTGGACACTCTGAAGGGAGGGTGGGACATTATGCTTTCAAACCTAGCGGTAACACTTAATTTTGATGGTCCCTTTTGAACATCCTGTTGACTACTAGTTGTAACTTTGCAACTACATGTCAACTAACTCTCATTAGAGTATTAGTAGACTGTCTGCTTACTCTTTATTGTCTATAACCCTACCAGTCTACTTATACTCTATTAACACTCCAGTGAGAGTTAGTAGACCTGTGGGTGCAACGTTACTTAGAGTCAAATGAATGTGTTAAAGGGACCATCCAAATAAAGTGAAACCAACCTAGCTTGCTATTGCAAGCCTCTCCGATATTGCCTAACCTTCCTTTAAATAAATTACTGTACATGTTACTCAGAGACTGACATGTTTGGCTTGCCAAAAATGTTACATTCAGGTGTCGCAAATTCATTGACTTTTGAAAATCAAGTTAATTTTTTACCAAGACGGAGTGGTTTTGATGCACAAGTTGGTTTTTATTGTCTCTTATAACAAAAATCTTTTATTTAAACCAATGAAAATGCAGTTCCTGGTGTAATAAAATAGTGAAAAGTCACTTCTAAACACTGTTGTCCCATTATTACCCTTAGCAGATTTAGACTCTTAGCCACAAATGCAAGCCAAATACTCAGCCCACACTCTTAGAAGAAAATGTTCTATATAGAACCTTAAAAGGTTCTATCAGCGCTACGTATTTGGAACCCCTAAAAGGTTCTATACACTCTTAAAAAAAGGGTTCCTCTGGGTTCTATATAGAACCCTGGGGTTCCATACTTGTTCAATAGAACCGTTTACCAAAAAAAATGGTTCTATATAGAACCATTTTGGAGTTCCATATATGAAGTGGGGGATGGAACCATTTCTGGTTCTAAATAGATCCATTTCTTCTAAGAGTGTGAATTTAATACTAGTACCATAGATAATATTAGTAATTTAACACTAGTAGCCCTACACATTCACGTATTTGCTGTTTTCCAATTTGAAATACTTGTTGTTGACCCATTTTTTTCTTCTATAAGCCTGCTTTATCATTTATTGGGGCATTTGGGGATGTCTTTTCGTAATACCCAAAGCACCTCATCTTAGGAATCTCAAACAAACGATGATCGTGGGTCAGCCTGCCAGGATTTTAGTGGCATTGTTCTTGGTGTCAGTGAAAAAAATAATCGCTGTCTGCCAGTCATAAATATAATTTCCTTGAAACCTGTGAGCCATGCGCCGCTGTGGGGAAGTTCTGATTGCATTGGAGGTGACAGAGCCAGTGTCAGACTGCCTGTTTCGACATAGTGACCTTGTAGAACTGGGGGAAGTGGTCAGGAATGATGGATTTCCTCGTGCTTATGATGCTTGTCTGTCACCCCCTTGGGAAAGACTCTGTGGAGTGAGGATTTCAAAGAAACAACCTTTTTCATTTTATAGTAAAAAATCGTCCGTCAAAAAACTTAAAATGCCATGCCGTGTCATTTTACACTCCGATTTATTGGGATTGAACTTTTCCTCCCGTGACAGAAAGTTAAACTGCCCATGCCACCAATAAAAGGCAAGTCTATGTGTCAGAAATAGAATCTGGCACATTTTAACACTTTTTTTTTTCTTTCATATTTTGAGATGAAAGATGAAAACATATGTACACTACCATTCAAAAGTTTGGGGTTGGATTAGATTATGTTTAATACAGTAAAAACAGTGATATTGTGAAATATTACAATTTAAAATAAATGTGTTCTATTTTAATAGATTTTAAAATGTAATTTTGACTTTAAATATTAGCGGTTCATCCGGCGGATGATTAATGTCAATGTTGAAAACGGTTGTGCTACCTGTTGTTTTTTTCGGAATTCATGATGCAGTTTTTTTTTTTTTCAAGATTCTTTGATTAATAGAAAGTAACAATCTAAAAGTCTTACCTGTCACTTCTGATCAATGTGATGCATCCTTTTAATATACTTTCTTAGATGTTTTTGAGATAATTATATGACCCCTCCTGAACTATTTCATGTTTTCTTTGTGACTTATGTGTCTTAAATGTATGTGTGCACATTTGTATTTCTATGCATATATACATACATAATTCCCCTCATTTCCTGCCAAGGTGTCACATGGAACAGCATAAGCCTGAATAATCAGTGATAAACTGCACAAGCATTTTGTTGAGCATATGCATGAGAAAGACAGATTGAGGGAGAAAAACAGGTTTGTAAAATAAGAAAAATGAGCCACACACAAATGTCTTGTATATACACCCCAGAAACGAGAGCTAGAGAGGTGTATAATGGGCATAAATGAATTAACGAGTGGTTGGCTGAAGTTGCTGGGTTCAGTCACAGAGTGAGGTGCTGAGCTGGCTAATGAGATGTGGAGGCAGCCAGGCTCTTTTAATGGGAAAGGTCAGGCATGTCAGCTGCCATTATTGTTCTCTGTGTCCTGCTGACACTCCAGCCAATCCAGCTTCATTGAGATCTCAACTCGCTAATAGCCTAGAACTTCACTGGAGGTGTATTAAACCTGTCCAAAAGTTTCCTTGTGGCTTTACTATCATCCATCCTTCCATCCACCCATCATCCATCCATCGTTCTATCGTCTGTACATCCATCAATCCATCCATCCATCGTTCTATCGTTTTATTCTACCATCCTTCATTCTACCATCCATAAATCATCCATCGTTTTTTCATCTGTACATTCATCCATCCATCCATCCATCCATCCATCATTCTATCGTTCTATCCGTCCTTCATTCTATCATCCATCCATCATCCATCTTTTTTAATCTGTACATTCATCCATCCATCCATCCATCATTCTATCGTTCTATCCGTCCTTCATTCTATCATCCATCCGTCATCCATTGTTTTTTCATCTGTACATCCATCCATCATTCTATCGTTCTATCCGTCCTTCATTCTATCATCCATCCATCATCCATCTTTTTTAATCTGTACATTCATCCATCCATCGTTCTATCGTCTGTACATCCATCAATCCATCCATCGTTCTATCGTTCTATCCGTCCTTCATTCAATCATCCATCGTCTGTACATCCATTCATCCATCGTTCTATTGTCTGTGCATCCATCCATCCACCCATCATCCATCCATCGTTCTATTGTCTGTACATCCATCAATCCATCTATCCATCGTTCTATCGTTCTATCCGTCCTTTATTCTACCATCCATCCATCATCCATCGTTTTTTCATCTGTACATCAATCCATCCATCCATCGTTCTATCGCTCTATCCGTCCTTCATTCTATCATCCATCCATCATCCATCGTTTTCTCGCCTGAACATTCATCCATCCATCATTCTATCGTCTGTACATCCATCCATCCATCGTTCTATCCGCCCTTCATCCTATCATCCATCGTCTGTACATCCATTCATCCATCCCTTGTTCTATCGTCTGTGCATCCATCTATCATTCTACCTGTCCTTCATTCTATTATCCATCCATCCATCATTCTATCGTCTGTACATTCATCCATCCATCCATCTATCGTTCTATCGTCCGTAAATCCATCCATCATTCTATTGTTCGATTATCTGTTGCCTGTCGTCCATCCATCCATCCACCCATCCATCCATCATTCTATCATCCTTCCATCTGTCTGTCCATCCATTGTTCTATTGTTCTAACATTCTATCAATCTATCATTCTATCATCCACACATCCGTCCATCATTCTATTGTTTGTCATCTATCCATCCATTGTTCATCTTTCTGTCTGTCCATCCATCCATCCATCGTTCTATTGTTCTGTCGTTCTCTCCATCCATCGATCTATCTATCCATCAATTCATCCAACATTCTATCATCTTTCTGTTTGTCTGTCCATCCATCCATTGTTCCTTTATTCTGTCATGTTATCCATCTATCTATCCACCAATCAATAATTTTATTGTATTTCTTATATCGAAGACAATAATCATTTTTGTTTTATGGACCATGCTGTAAGAAAACGTAATTTCCCCAAATACTTCAATTTAGTTTATACAGTATATTACATAATCAAGAAATTAATTTGGACCTTTGTCCTTTGTACCTATTGTGCCTTATTAAAGTGACAATGCACTACTGTAAGAATTGTTTTTGTAGGTGGCAGGCGTACTAGACACAAGGTTGCATCTTAAGGTGATATGGTTGGTTTTATTTTTCCCATTGGTGGGGAACTTCAGCAAGGGTGACAGTGAGTTTCGTGAAGTTGAAGACATGACTCTAGCGTTGAATACAGGGGCGGATACTCACAGGGACGCCACACATCAGTGTCGCACTGTCATTCTGTCCCAGTTTGTCTAGGATTAGACATATACATCCCTGTCAGCAGATACAACTGTCGCTACTGGGCTGAAAAATGGACATACACACAACACCTTCTCAGGCTTTCAGAGTTTGTGAGAGTGAATAATGCATTTCTTATGATGCTTTGGGTGTTTTACCTCACTTCTAATAATACTAAGCAGGAAGAAAAGATAGGGCAGCCTTTGTGGAAAGCAGTCAGTTTCTAGATGCGGAAAGTGGTCTGTTGAAGTGACTGGTGTTTTGTAGACATCAAGAAAGACTGATGTTTTGTAGTACTTGGGGTCTTCTGTTATTACTGTATTCAATGTGACTTTTTTGAAATAGTTAAGTCACAAAGAAAACATTGTACTCTTCTTTTCATTAGCTGTTTCAGTGGATGGTTCATGGTCTCTTGCTTTTGAGGTGAATTCGCTAAAGAGTTTCAGTAAAAACACTATTATTTGCCAAACACCTGCAATCCAGGTCATCTAGGCACTTGTATTTAAATTGATGTTATTTTAAGCTCAAACATGCCTCATTTTTATTTAAATTAGGCTTTTTGTAGATCAGAAAGATCTCCCACAACAAGCAAATTCCAGACAACAAATTTCAAATTCTGTGAACAGTAGAGGATCTCCTTTAAATATTACAGATACAGCCCATTTTGTTTGAAAAAACATCAAAATCAATATTTTTGTGGCATCAATATCCATATTTTGTGGCATCTATATATCCAATATCCATATACAATGTCCATATTTTAGCAGAAGTGATTTCATATGCTTAGACCTTCAAAATTCATCCATTTATTTTTGTGATATTCCTAAACGTTTCTGACTTGCTTGATGAGAATGTGTACAATGCTGTGTTTGTTTACCCTGTTTAACATAATTCTCTGGTATTTATATTCTCTATAAGCTTAACTAAGCTGTGTAAGCCAGTGTGGAACCTGAATAATGGTACAAGTGTTTGCTATCATAAAAGGGATAGTTTACCCAAACTTAAAAATTCTGTCATCATTTACTCTCCCTCATGTTGATCCAAACCTGTATGTACACAAAAGATTATATTTCAAAAGCAACATTGGACCCCATAGACTTTCATTGTACGGCATGCATTGAAATGTATTTCATTGGAACGACATGAATGATGACAATTGGATTCTGTCCACAAATTTGAAACGGTCATTGTGTAATGTAGCATCACTCAACGTTTTCTTGAAGATGAACTTGTAGATTATCGATCATCATTTTAGGGTTTGACATTAATGGAGTCTTCACTTATGGGAAATATGTGCTGACCCTGGGCGATGTCACATGGACATGAGTAATAGCAGAAAATGAGAATGAAGCTGATGCCCTTGTGACCCTCATTGGTAGGCTTGACAGCAGCGGGTCAATATTGTCTTCCTGTTTAATTTATTTAATTGTTTGACCTATGAAATGAAAGGTCACTGCTGTTGCTCAAATGTTTTATCAGTTCATTGACCATTTGAAGGTGTTTAATGGAGACATTTTTTTTATCTAATTTTATACAGGGAGAAATTAAGAGTTAAATATTCTCTATAGCCTTTTTTGCCGGTCAAAATTCCCATTGGCCTTGTGAATTGCCATTAGAGTTTCGCTCTGTAATCTGTACACGTCTGTGCTAAGCAGCCCTAAAACGTGTTCATTGGCAATAGCACATCCTCCGGTCTTCCATGACTGGTAATTAAGTAGCAAAATTTCTGACACATTCATTACTAGACGGCCTACGGACGCTAGCATTTACGGCGTTTTATAGGTCGTGACTGGTGTCAGACTGTCAGAAAACTGTTGATGGAGGAAAATTATCATGCATTTAGAGTACATGATTAAAAGACCTCAAGGACTTGTGAATGCAGTTTGCGTTTACAACAGCAACACACTGGGGGACTTTTTTTAATAAGTGAAGACTGAGTGCACATACATTTTAGCCCAGAAAAGGCCCAATTTTGTTATAATTTTTAGTTTTTTCATAAAAATAACAGCTCGGAGACCATGTAAATACAAACCCAATTCCATAAAAGTTGGGACACTGTACAAATTGTGAATAAAAACAGAATGCAATGATGTGGAAGTTTCAAATTTCAATATTATATTTAGAATACAACATAGATGACATATCAAATGTTTAAACTGAGAAAATGCATAATTTTAAGGGAAAAATAAGTTGATTTTAAATTTCATGGCATCAACACATCTCAAAAAAGTTGGGACAAGGCCATTTTTACCACTGTGTGGCATCCCCTCTTCTTTTAATAACAGTCTGCAAACGTCTGGGGACTGAGGAGACAAGTTGCTCAAGTTTAGGAATAGGAATGTTGTCCCATTCTTGTCTAATAAAGGCTTCTAGCTGCTCAACTGTCTTAGGTCTTCCTCTTTATGATGCACCAAATGTTTTCTATGGGTGAAAGATCTGGACTGCAGGCTGGCCATTTCAGTACCCGGATCCTTCTTCTACGCAGCCATGATGTTGTAATTGATGCAGTATGTGGTTTGGCATTGTCTTGTTGGAAAATACAAGGTCTTCCCTGAAAGAGACGATGTCTGGATGGGAGCATATGTTGTTCTAGAACTTGGATATACCTTTCAGCATTGATGGTGCCTTTCCAGATGTGTAAGCTGCCCATGCCACACGCAGTCATGCAACCCCATACCATCAGAGATGCAGGCTTCTAAACTGAGCGCTGATAACAACTTGGGTTGTCCTTGTCCTCTTTAGTCCGGATGACATGGCGTCCCAGTTTTCCAAAAAGAACTTCAAATTTTGATTCGTCTGACCACAGAACAGTTTTCCACTTTGCTAGAGTCCACTTTAAATGAGCCTTGGCCCAGAGAAAACGCCTGCGCTTCTGGTTCCCGTTTAGATATGGCTTCTTTTTTGACCTATAGCGCTTTAGCCGGCAACGGTGAATGGCACGGTGGATTGTGTTCACTGACAATGTTTTCTGGAAGCATTCTTGAGCCCATGTTGCGATTTCCATTACAGTAGCATTCATGTGTGTGATGCAGTGCCGTCTAAGGGCCCGAAGATCACGGGCATTCAGTATGGTTTTCCGGCCTTGACCCTTATGCACAGAGATTGTTCCAGATTCTCTGAATCTTTGGATGATATTATGCACTGTTGATGATGATAACTTCAAACTCTTTGCAATTTTTCTCTGAGAAACTCCTTTCTGATATTGCTCCACTATTTTTTGCCTCAGCATTGGGGGAATTGGTGATCCTCTGCCCATCTTGACTTCTGAGAGACACTGCCACTCTGAGAGGCTCTTTTTATACCCAATCATGTTGCCAATTGACCTAATAAGTTGCAATTTGGTCCTCCAGCAGTTCCTTATGTACATTTAACTTTTCTGGCCTCTTATTGCTACCTGTCCCAACTTTTTGGGAATTTGTAGCTCTCATGAAATCCAAAAGGAGCCAATATTTGGCATGGCAATTCAAAATGTCTCACTTTCAACATTTGATATGTCATCTATGTTGTATTCTAAATATAATATTGAAATTTGAAACTTCCACGTCATTGCATTCTGTTTTTATTTACAATTTGTACAGTGTCCCAACTTTTATGGAATTGGGGTTGTACTCCGATATTCACAGTGTAATTCTCCCTGCACTGGAAAATAAATTAATCAGAAAATGTTGTTGTTGTGAGGTCAAGCGAATCAAGCAAAAAAAAGTTCAATTTGCTGTTTTTTCATCTTCTTTTGACTAAACTATGAAACTATGCAATCCTGGTATTATTTAATTTTTTTTTTTTTAATTTTTTTTTTCTACAAAATATATCTGTAATCTGATCATGTTTTTGACGTAACTCTAACAAATTACAGTTACCGTTTTTTTTTTGTATCCTGATTACGTAACGCCGTTACATATGCCGTTACTCCCCAACCCTATAATATATATCACGTTCTCATTAATTTCAACATTAAAATAATAAATACTTTTTGAGGAGTATTGGGTCAGAGAAAGTGATGATTGTAGAGAGAGAGAGGAAGTGGTGGAGGTAGAACAAGAGCAAGGAAGATTGGGGGTCAAGAAGTGGTGGAAAGAGGGAATAAGTTGGGAGAGTGGAAACATGTGTGCAAAGGAGATGGAAACTATAGATGAGGGAGATTGAGACAGGCTTGAAGAGTGAGACAATCAGAGAGAGAGAGAGCCAGAGCTCTGAGCGTCCCGGATAAGCTCAGAACAGCTCAGGAGTTGATAGCACTTGACTGCTTGAGGGTGGCTGGAAATAAGACAAACTGTCCCTTGCTGTCAAGCCTTCAGGACTGATTGATCTGTTATCTCTCTGCACAATTTATCTCTCACTTGCTTTATTACTGTGTGTGTATATGTGTGTGTCTGTGAGAGATAGGGAGAGAGAGAGAGAGAGAGCAATTCAAAGAGGCTCTTGGTTAGGCGAGACCATCTCCACATGAAAGGTGCACTAAGTGCAAAGACTTCTGTGAGTTTAGTCTCAACAAAGTTGTGAAATCAGAAGTAAATGTACTCTTTTATTTCTGAATTGTTTGGTTGTATTTGTTGTTGTTTTTTTTACTTAAAAAAATCATAATGTTTATGAATAGGCCCTATTCGCTTTCAGAAAAAAGTGGAAATTATCCACTATATACATATATAGACATGGATCCAACTCCGCCCTCTGGATCTCTACTGCAATGAGGTGCAACTGGAATTTTCAGCATCATTACCCCAGCCTTCGGTATCACATAATCCTTCTGAAATCATTCTAATATGCCTCTCTCTCTCTCTCTCTCTCTCTCTCTCTCTCTCTCTCTCTCTCTCTCTCTCTATATATATATATATATATATACCTAAACCATATATACCTAAACCATATATACCTAAACCTACCCATCTCCACCCCCTGATCCCTAACCCCACCCCTAATCCTACCAATCTCCACCCCCTGATCCCTAACCCCACCCCTAATCCTACCAATCTCCACCCCCTGATCCCTAACCCCACCCCTAATCGTACTCATCTCCACACCTGATCCCTAACCCCACCCCTAATCCTACCAATCTCCACTCCCTGAACCCTAACCCCACCCCTAATCCTACCCATCTCCACTAACCCCACCCCTAATCCTACCAATCTCCACCCCCTGATCCCTAACCCCACCCCTAATCGTACTCATCTCCACACCTGATCCCTAACCCCACCCCTAATCCTACCAATCTCCACTCCCTGATCCCTAACCCCACCCCTAATCCTACCCATCTCCACTAACCCCACCCCTAATCCTACCAATCTCCACCCCCTGATCCCTAACCCCACCCCTAATCCTACCACTCTCCACCCCATGATCCCTAATCCTACCAATCTCCACTCCCTGATCCCTAACCCCACCCCAAATCCTACCCATCTCCACCCCCTGATCCCTAATCCTACCCATCTCCACCCCCTGGTCCCTATCCCCACCCCTAATCCTACAAATCTCCACCCCCTGATCCCTAACCCCACCCCTAATCCTACCCATCTCCACCCCTTAGACATGGATCCAACTCCACCCCCTGGATCTCTACTGCAATGAGGTGCTACTGGAATTTTCAGCCTTTAGTGTCACATAATCCATCAGAAATCATTCTAATATGCCTATTTAGTTTTAGATTATTATCAAGGTTGAAAACATTTTTGTCACCAGAAATGCTATTAATTAAACTTAACTTGAGCGAAACCTGGAATAATCATTTAATATCCTTTGTATTTCGCACAATATATTATTTATCTGCCAATTATGCATTGCCTAATTGGAGCAATCAAGCAGAATTGATAATATCACCCCAAACTATAATTTGACATAGTTGAGTTACTTCTAGCAAAATATGGTTTTGTCTGTAACACCTTTTAGCCTGTAGATGCTTCACACATAATTTTAGTGTTATTTGATGACCCTTTACTGTTGTTTCAGTATCGAGCATGTCATGTGGACTAAAGGTTGATGCTCAGCTCTGCTGATTTTAAAGTCCAATCTTTACGGTAGCGTCTGAGTCAAAACCCCGCCTGTTTGCTGTTCAAAACTAATCAGACCCTGTTCTGGACTTCATCAAGGTTGACTACTCAAGACAGACTGATTTGTTACACAAACTGACACTCAGCAGTCTTTGCTCACTGGCTATTATGAAAAAATCCATACGTCGACAATGGGCACAGTGCTGTAAACACGTTGAAACCAAAACGTTGACTAAGCTAAATCATCCATTAAAATAATGAATGTCTCTTAATTTAATTCTATCTTCGTTCATCTGCGGATCCATTATTTCTTTGTTTTGGTTCGTCAGAAGAGGAAGTTGCAGGCGTCTCGTATTGGAAGACTCAGACTGCGGATGTGTGTGTGTGTGTGTGTGTGTGGTAGCTCCATAGCAATATCATAAGTAGTATGAGACTTAAAGTGCCGGGCTTGTATAAGATGGATGGAATTGGCTAATAAATTGCATTAGACGAAAAGCATAGAGTGTCTCCTGCCAGATGCACTGGCCACTGAGAGAGAGCGTACTGGATGCTATGATGACGTATATACAAAAACGTACTGTCATCAACATCCCTGTTCAAGAGTCCTCTACCTCTCTTCAATATTAAAATATCCCAGCGTTCTCCGCTGCTCAACAAGTCCTATTTAAATTGGGTTGTGTAAAAGTATTGATTTATTTTCTTTGTTTTCTTTAAATACCGACCCTAAACATTTGAACGGTAGTCTATACAGTATAACACATATTTTTCTGTTAAGTAGACTGGTATTACATTTCAGAAACATAATAATTTTTATAATTATTCATTATCTTCATTAGACTTTATCAATATTCGGTTTCGTTCACATGCTCCAAGGTCACGGGTACTCTGGATGCAACAGGGAGGCAATCAGTAGTACCTCATGTGCTTGCACACCAGCCCTTTCCAGGGCAAGAATGGGACAGCTTGATTTTTATTATCCATCTCCCTTTTCATCATGCAATTGTGGCTCCAGCCGTCAGAGAGAAATTACTCTGATTATTTTCAGCATATGGGGAAATAAGACCCAATTTCCCACCTCAATCTTCGAGATGATTTGAAGTGTAACCAGTCCGTCACACTGGACAGGCTGATAGACGCACCAGGTCCTGATGAGGTCCACCACCATGCACAGAGTATTATTTTCCCCAAATTATATCAATCTTCATTTATTTAGACTGCAGGAGCTGGGTTTTTTCATTCACCTCCTCAGAGGTTGAGGTTATTAAATGCAAATCACCAAGTTAACGCCTGCAATTTTGAGTGATTTAACAATAGCTCTGCTTTTGATTTCAAGGTTGTGTATAATCACAACAAGTGTTGTCTCTTAATTGACACAGAGAATCAAAGCTTGGCTCTTGGATATCTGTTTCAGCCTTAAATCTAACAACTGAGTGCGCCGGCCAGGTATCGAACCTACCTTGGTGTTTACTATTCCCTAAAGTTCTTTACTACGGTAATTACATGTCTTTAAAGGCGCTGCAGCTTGATTGAATTTGTTCCATATGATGAACTCATGGTTTAGGTTTAGTTTTTTTTGTGATATATTTTCACTGTCTGTCCATAAAAAGATTAAAATATGAATCTTTTAAGTATATATATATATATATATATATGTGTATATATATATAGTGAATAATCTGAATGTAGTCTTTACATGAACGCTAAACATGTCAACATGGGTTGATGTGCCTGTTACAATACAATGCACGAATATACAACGTTTCCTGCTGTTTCTGCATAATTACCATTCTTGGGTCCATATTTGTTTTAAACAGAAGACTTAATATTTATCCATTCTGGTCATAATTTGGAGACAATGAGCATATGAACCTATGTGCTGTGCTGCTTATATGTATATTAGTAAAAATGAATATCATGGGAACTAACTAGTAATGACTCAAATGTTACTACATGATCAAGTCATGATTTGTGCAACCAAACACTAAAGTTTTTAGTATACTGGTGAACTTTCTGGTGAACTTTATACTTTTAGAAAATTTCTTCAGAATTATTTAGTAACATTTGGGTCATTACTAGTTAGTTCCCATGATCTTCACTTTAGAATACGGATCCAAATAATTAGTAATTCCCATAGAAGTATGTAACACTTTCATCTGTCAGCTATTATTTACTAATTCGTTAATCAGAGTTTTTTTTTAGTTAATAGTAGTTACTAGATTGTTAATAAACTTTTTCAGTAGTTCTCTAGGAAGCATTAAAAAACTAGTTATGGATTAGTTAGTAGTGAACTACCACTTTCATCTGTGCGCTATTCGTTAATCAGAGTTTCTTGTTAGTTAATAGTTACTAGATTGTTAACATTGTGTTACTTATTGGTTCTTGTGTAGTTATTCATTAACGAAGGAACTGTATTCTAAAGTGTTACCCATTATTTCAGCGTCATTGCACGTCCTTTCATTTTCGATTCTCAATCTGATCAAGTGTTATGTTCTCTCGATCGTATTACATGTCCTTTTAATCGGATCAAAATTTCATTTGGATCAGCAATCGGATCGATTCAGGTGTTTACATGAAGGATTTTTAGTCTAAGGGATTATTTGGTTTCACGTAAACGTAGCCATTGTTTGGTTAATTGCAATCACCTGCTCCTTGATTAGTTTTTCAGTTGTAGCCCCGCCCGTTTTCAGCGCTGCACTCGTTGTGTTCTGTCTTTCGGTTTGTATTTCCACAACATGAAGGTAAGATCTTACGGATTTATGAATCAAACGCTCATTTTAAAATCGTCCCGGTCTACTGACATTTGTTATGACGTCCGCTTCAAACATTACAATGCTCATGATAACTTTCGTTAACTCTACAATAAGAAAATACACTTCACTAGCTAATTACTCTTCGACAGCAATGATCTAAAGAGGATCTAAATGTGTGATGATCTAAACTTGTTTCTCCAAGATCTAAATTCACCTTTGGCTAAGCCCCGCCCCCCTTAGTTACTGTTGCTACATCCGTCAAACTTCATCTGCGCTCTGCATGGCTTACGCTGTAACAGCTCTTCCTGCTGAAATGTTATCAAACTTTTTTAAAGCACTAAATAAAGATAAAGAGTCCGATAGAAGTAGGCAAAAGTGGCTGCAATATGCGTTCGAAGGCTATATTCAAGACATACAGGTGACCAGGTGAAATTAGAGGCAAAAGCATAACGTTACCGGCCACAGTAAAAAAATTAACCACCGCATTTCCTACTAATCGAGATGGAGGCTGGGACTAACAATATCAGGGAGCAACACTGTTCATGCAAAGCTGGGTTGGTCTCTATTCACTTCTATAATCGTTATTACAAAGCAAACAGACTACAACGTTGTATTTATTAGCAGCGTGTGCTAGCGTATCAACAACCGGTATGAGAACCGAAATCATAACCTAAAACATTTTACTTCGGTTTTGGGAAGGGAAAAAACGGATACCCCCCTCCAACCTCTCTGGGAAACACATATCTGTGTTACAAATGCCCGAGGCACAACGTTTAACCATATTTTGGATAAAACTACGACGGTAACAGCCTGCCGAGACCAAAAATATGAGACGCCTGTGTTGAAAGTCAATGGAGCGCTGTGAAAAAGTGTCCGACCACTGTGGGAGCTCGTTCTTGGCTGCTCTGTGATTGGTCAATCTACATTCTAGGGCGTGGCTTAGCCAAAGGTGAATTGCCCTCAGTTTGCTCTGTGATTTGTCTGGTGTGGATTGTGTTTGACACCGTTACATGTTCTGTTACAGCTTTCACACTTTCAAACATTAAATATTAGGCCAAATAGTTTAAATAATGTTGTTTCTAAAAAAGTTGTGTTATGTTGCTCTCTGATTTGAGCAGCTACAGTATGTGCATCGCTATTAGAAAATCGCTAGTCAAGTGAAATGTTCCTTTCCACCCCAACTGTTTCTACATGCAAATTAGCATTTGCCCGTGAACCAGCAACATCCGAGAAATGACTTGAAAAATTGATGACCTCGGTACAAGGTTTACGTCTGAAACACCTCATTAGCAGCTTTCCTCTCACTAGAGTCTAGACTGTATTTGGGTTTGGGTATTGTGTGGGGGTGTGTTTTACTATAAAAGGCCCAAATAGCTGTAATTATCTGGAAGAGTCATTAGCTGTGTTTTTATCTAGGTAAAAATGATGCTATCAGCAATATATGAGTGATATTTTTCCTCCTCTTTGCTTTGCGGGCTTCGTTTCCTGTTTCACTCAACAAAGATAGAAATCAAACATCGGAAGTTCAAACCGTTCGCCGCGGCCCTCTCTCCTCTCGCACGGCCGTCACCGTTATTAATGCCCCCCGATGTAAATGACTGATAGTCTCGAGTTGCACTGCCCCTGAAGTACGCTGCAGCGGGGTATCGGGCACTTAATTCTGCTGCTATGCCACGCTTTTAAGAAGGGAGATAAGCCATGAGCGGCCAATTTCCTTCCGAGATGGGCAGGCTTTATTGATGGAGTGGACCACGCTAATGTTTTTAGCCTTCTGGGTGTCCATCTGTGAGTATTTTTCCAGTGTCATCACCACTCTGTTTAAGTAGCTCCAATGGCTTCTTCGGGCAGAGGGGAGATAATGCAGGCTATTTATCATGCAGGAATTCAATTTTGAGCCCACCATTCTCCTCATAAAAGAGTTACCAATCCATATATCAACCATTTAGTTGTCTGTTTTCATGAGCGGGAAATCATTTGTACGCATTTTATTTATTTATCGCACAGGTCGGATGGCCGACGGCGTTTGCCCTTAGGGTAGAGGAGAAAGATAGTCAAGGCGAACAATTAACTATAGGATGGCGATGTCAGAGAGAGAGAGAATTATGGTCCGTTTACTTTCTCTATATGCATTTCTATGAGTTGTTATGAAATGATGATTATTGGATTGAATCACAATCAGAATTTATTGATTTCAGATTTATTTTGATTCTATAAGTACTATTAATATGATACTTTTGTGGAATATTAGAACGTTAGAAAGTCACATATGCCGTAAGTTCATAAAACACAATGACAATTGAAGAGTTCAGATGCAAAAGCCTCTAAGTGCCATTTCAAATTTTCTTCTAAAATGATCATTTTTATCAAGCTTGTATATTTAGGTTCAGTAATTTCACTTAAATGGCAATGAAGATTACCTATTAATTGTCATTTAAGTGAAATTACTGAACTTAAATATACAAGCTTGATAAAAATTTTAGAAGAAAATTTCAAATGGCATTTAGAGGCTTTTGCATCTGAACTCTTCAATTGTTCATTAATTTCAGGCTGGATATGAAATGAATCATTTGCAGTTTAGTAAGTGGGTCTTAATAAATGTTATGTTTTTTTTGTCTGCAAACAATTGTTTGATAACCTCTGAAAGACATGAATATTTGTCATATTGTTTTTTTAAAGGTTTAATACTCAATGCCACAGGTTATTTTCCCCCGGATCTCGTTTTACTCAACGTTTGCATTCGTAATGAGCTCTGTTGTTAACATACACTCGGCCCTCCGCTGGGGAGCGTGACCTCCAGTCGCCAGGGCTTTACTGTTGTATGATTAACGAGAGTGTGATTCCACGGGATCAGATGAGTATTCAAAAATAGCTTTTGATGAAAACCTTTTTGATGAAGTGCCGATCTTAATAGCATCTGGTGTTTCATGTGGCTCTGGTGAGGGCTACAGATCTAGGTTGCACACATGCACTTTGCTGCTGCTTGAAGCCATGGACAGACTCATTGGACTTGCTAGCTGTGCGCAGCTGCGGTCCAGTCAAGGTCATGCGTCTGAGACGTGTTTCATGCATGTCTGACAGTAATTAATTGTGCCGGGCGCAGTGCTGGCCTTTTCTTCCTGTTCTCTCTCCGCTGCCACTTCCTATAGATTTTAACAGAGTTGGCTGACGTTTTAAAGCCACAGATGTGCTAACTTGCCAATATATTTCATATTACTTGATCATCATGCCGAATTGAATCGATCGCTGTTTGTCTTTCCTGTTTTCCCCTTTGTAATGGAATGGCAAATGAGATGATTTACATTTTTAAGGTTACTATTTCCTCTTAAGTGATTCTCATCTATTTTCCTGCCAATAAAACGCATCACAACAGAGGAAGTCTTCATCTAATGACGAACCCCCTAATGCTATTTAAATGACGCTGATTGAGGGGAAATGTGTGTGTGAGTGTTTGACAGTGATTGTCAGTAGTACTTTTAACTGGAAATTCTGCATATATTAGTTTTTTAGTTAGTATTTTTTTATATATTAATACAAAAATACAACATTATTTTTTATATATGCAGAGTTTCCAATTAAAAGTAAGTACTATCATACACACTTACTTAAAAGTTAGTAAGTGTGAAACTTGCCCGGCCCAGAAGTTTAGTAAAGACAATGTTTAAAATAGTCCAAGTGACTACAGTGGCTCATCCAGAAGTTTATCAAGCGACAAGAATACTTTTTGTGTGCAAAAATAACGACTTTATTCAACTACTAATTTTCTTCAATGTGGGCCTTTGAGTAAGTTCACGTAGTGTAACAACGCAGCGCTTCTGTTGTACGTTAAAATGTAGGCTCATTATTGGCCAGCATCACACACATGACCAGCTTCGGCCAATTGTGAGCCTAAATCTTGACATACGTTTTTTTTTTTATCAAACACGCATGAAAACATATTCTAATTCACCCCAAAAACAAAATCAAGACTTCATAAAACGGCATAATAGGACCCCTTTAATACCGGAGATATTCTTTGAATACAAGACTTACTATCTTACACCATCTTGGTAAGTACATTTTTTAAGTAAATTGATCTTTTTTAACGATAGTTTAGATATTTTTATTGGTAAATAAGACAAAATACTGATTAAATATATATATATATATATATATATATATATATATATATATATATATATAGCTGTGAAACTAGATAATGATTTCAAGCAGTTGAAGTATCGGCTTTCTGTACTGACATAAACAGCAAGTCCGGCATATTCCGGAGCCTGTCTCATTCTTGAATTGTCCTCACTTGGCTCTTAGTTTGAAGCTCTGTGTCAGCGTGAGAGAAAATGAAGGACTGAAATCAATTTGAGCACTGCCATTTCCCTCTCAAGTGGCTTATTATAACATTACGCCACTGCCTGAGATTATTGATTCCAATCAAATCTGTTAGCTTCATTAGCTGATAGTTTCGCCTGTTGAGACGGATGAAAGATCAGTGAAAATGGCAGCCGATGTTATGATTTAGTTGTTTCAGATCGCATTATGTTTTTCCATTTAAATGCCAGTGAGATTTTGTGTATTATAGAAATAGGAGCATATTTTCTCAGGCAGGGGTTTTTGAGATAGCAAAGCAAAAGCTTTTTAGATGATTAGGGGTTGGATAGAAAGAGAGCAAGCAGGAGCCAGAGACCTATGCAATGCATTTAATCTCATAAAGTAATGCGCTGTGCTCACATTCAGCAATCAGCTCATCATGGTGGGCTGAAGTAGCTGACACTGTGACACGTGGAGGGTGAAATCACACTAGCAATAACTCTGTTCTGATCTTTGTGCTTTGCTGGCTCAACAGGAGAGGGCATGGCCGCCGCAACACACTTTGCTTTCCTCCAGAGCTAGTCTTATTATCTGCATAACGGAATGAGTATTTCTCTCTTTGAATCTGCATCTTTTTTTCTCGCTTTTCCATGTTGATAGTAGATGCCCACACCGCTGTGGTTCCAAAATGCAGTGATGGTAATACATTTGCTGGTCTTTTTTTGGCCTCTAAATCCCATCTGGTTTGCTGGTTTTTGAGGAGATTTGGGCAAATATCAGTCTAGCTAGCCAACCAGTTGAGTACTAGCTTGGTCAGTCTGGGAGACCAGCAAAGACAACCTTATAGAGCCTTCACGTGCTATGGAAAAGATGATATTTTCCACTTGTGAAGTGGTATTTACCAGTGTGTTGTGGTCAAGTGCTTGACAAGTTGGACTCACAGATACCTGTTATTTGGCTAAAACAATTTTAGATTGTTACTAGGAGGCTTATATTGAGTACTAGCTAGCATCTGCTCTGGGTATGTAACACCAAACCATAGTATTTTTAAAACTGACACTGAGTGTTCACGCATTATATTACAATTGTTAATGACACAACAGTTGCCAAAAAAAAAACAAAAAAAAAACGTTTAGTTGTGTACAATTACCACAATTTAACTGCGTTGCTCTCCGCCATTTTGAAAAGGTCAAAGGTTATCTCATCTCAGAAACTCGTGCATCAAAATACTTTACGAGCTGCCCCGTGGAAAATACCACATGAGGGGGTGTTCATGTGCATTTTCCACGTCGGCTTTTGGTATTTACCATAATTACAACAGCACGTGAAGGCTCCGTTAAACTATGCTTAGACCAGCAAACCATCTCAAACTGTATTTTTCGCAAGCAGAGATGTTGTTTTGCTGAATGTTAGCATCCCCATTCATATGGCAGTTGAACAGCTAGCGCTAAGCTATCAGGCTAACTGCAAGCTAAATGAAATCTAAAGGAGACTTGTTTAAAGGGTTAGTTCACACAATAATAAAAATTCTTTCATCATTTACTCACCATCATGTCGTTCCAACCCCGTTAGACTTTTGTTCATCTTTGAAATACAAATGAAGATATTTTTAATGAAATTTGAGAGATTTCTGTCTCTCCATTGACAGTCTATGCGCTACAACTTTGACGCTTCAAGAAGTTCATAAAGAGATCAGAAATCTGATCCATATGAATGTTTTTGTTGTATATGATGAACAGATTTAGGCTTTTATTCACATATAAATATTGATCAGCGGACATAAACAGAAGGTCAATCATGCGCAAACGTGTTCAAACGTGTTGCGTAACCCTTTGTGGAACTTCATTGGTTCTTGCACGTCAAGCAAGCATGCTTGAACTTCTGTTTATCTTATCTGAAGTGTTAGTTGATGAATGTTTACATGTGAATAAAAGCCTAAATTAAATCTGTTCATCATAAAGTGATCGTGTCTCCTCAGACAATTTGGACTAAACCGCTATAAAAGCAGTTGTACTGCTTAAAATCTTTACGGAAACCATAAATCATATTTTTGATAGAAATTGTATATTTGAAATTTAGTTGTTTTTTAACTATGTAAAGTTCTTTATTGTCACTTTTGATCAATGTAATGCATTCTTGCTGAATAAAAGTACTAATTTAAAAAAAAATACTGACCCCAAATTTTTGGACGATAATGTATATGATATATAATTTAAAATACATAAAGTGATGTTGTATTATGATGGTTAAGATTACATCAATACTGTTGCTGATGACCCCTTGGCATTGATGGGTAAGCCCCAAATGTCATCCACAACTGTAGTTTTGGTATTCTATGTGTTAAAGATTTATTATATTGGTAAAGGTCAAGGGCTCCAACTAAGTGAATAGTTAATGTAATCATAATCATCTCATGAACAATACCTCTGCAGCAACAAGGGAAATGGAATATGTTAGCATGCACAATGATTGGATGAAATTACACAACAATGATTGGCAAGTTTAAAGTGGCGTGCAGCTGTAATTAAAACGCAACCGAAGCTGAGACTCTGGAGTCCTGTTTGTGTGCGGTATATCAGTTTACTCTGCACTAAGTTTTCGTCTCTCTTTTCTTATATGTTACCTTACGCCAACTTGTACCCCAGTAAAATGAGAAGGAAATATCCAGTCCTCTAACATTACCAGAAGGAAATTATTTGGGAGGTGAAAAAAATACCGTAGTTCTTTATCTTATTTTCTATCCAGTTTTTATCGAATTTTGAGGGATATTGATTTGCAGTATACTGATAGCCTTGTGTTGTTTGTGTAGAATACCGATAGCAGTCAGTCATTGTGTTTCTCTGAAAACATGGTCGAGTTTGTTGAATGATACTGTTCAAGCCACATTATTTTGCCTCTCTTTTGATTCTCTTTGGCGTTTAAGGGACAAAATTGGGATCGGCTGGCTGCCGTAATGTTCCATCTGATCGATGACAGGGTCAGATGATTGATGAATCAAGCAATCAGTGAGTTTCTCCTGCGGACTCGTGGTCGACGCACACGATCAATTCCTCCCAATGGAGTGATATCATTAAGCCTCAGGAAGTTTCGATAGCAGTCTCTGCAGGATCCTCCTGCCTATATATTTGACCTAGGAACAGGCTGTTAACTTTTCCAAAGTCAAAACACAATAGTGAGACTTTGCCAAGGCCCCAGGGCACAATATTACTTTTTTTCCGCAATTTTCAGACCTAGGGTCCCAAAGCACTTTTGTGGAAAATTCATAATTATTCGTAATTAAAGTCGACAGCCACTTTGCTTGATTTTTTTCTCTCTCTCCTTGTTTCACTTAATCCATTGTGATTTTTTTTCATAAATCTCTCTTCGAAAAGGTCAGGGAATCATCGGAAAAGGTGCCCCTAAATCCCAGGCGTTCACAGGGATCAGAGATGAGCTACCATAATCTCCTCTCCTTTATGACAAGGGACATTTTTCTGCTTTGATATCAGATAGGTTTTGACCTTTGTATGCCCTGTCCATGTCACTTTCTGTCAAAGCTAGTCTCAGAGGTTTCTTGTTCATCTCATGAATTGAAAAAGGAGCAGCAAAATCCATGTTTGCTAGTTTTGAGAGTGTATTTATTTAATGCTAATCCACTAATTTTCAAATATTTGAAGAAATTAATGAAATTAATATTATTATTCAGCAAGAATTGATTTAATTGATCAAAAGTGACACTAAAGACGTGTGTAATGTTGTAATGATGAAAAATAATGATTTCTGAAGGATCACGTGAGGCTGAATGGTGCTGAAAATTCAGCTTTGCCATTACATGAATAAATTGCATTTTATATTAAAAACGATTGTAATAAAATTTCTAAATATTGCTGTTTTACTTATTGTCCTGATAAAAAAATATATATATTAGTGTAAAAGTTGGCCAAGTTAACTTTTATTTTAGCAAATGCACACACTTAAAATGTACATTCTTGTCAGAAAACAACATTGAGGATTCATCTTGTTATTTCATATCCAAATATGTATGCAGTCAAATGTTCTCTATATTGAAACATACCAAATCACAGGTCATGACTGTGATGTAAATGTAAGGCTGTGGAAGTTTTTTGGGGTCTTCAAATAAAGGGTTGCCAGATCCCTCTTCGGAGTCAGACTATAGATCTTTTTTTAGGGGTGGTGTACTGTAGTTTAGAATTGGATTGTCTATATCGGATTCCTAACCTTATGTGCTTTGTTCGTGGCCTGTTGTGTGCCTAATTCTGAGGTTCAAAGCACCACAGTAGCGCACAGTAGCGGCCTCTTCTTTCTGAAATGCTTTCCTAACTGTAGGGACGCTCTACTCAATTGACACCCAGATGTCACAACAAAGAGATGATGCATAACCAAGACCTTTCACTCAGGCTGCCATTCATTTATGTGAGAATGTGTAAGGCTGTTGCTGCCTTTGATAATTTCAAATACAAAATAGACACAAATGAGACTAGATTAGTCATACTCTATGTGTACCATCAGATAATTTGGTCTTTGATGAGAAATGTTTGAGTTCTTATTGACTTTGGTCAAATCTGAACAGAGTTTGGAGGAAGAGAAATATGAAATACATCCATTTTTCTCGGGAGAAATATGAGTCCCATTTGCTCTCCCTTTTCATCTCCATGCAGTCTAGAATAAACTATTTCCGATATTTTATAAAGAATGATGGTTGTGTGGAGGGTGCTTTATGGGTGAGGGAAGTGAGTGTGGGAAGATGGCGCACCCATCTCTGCTGAATGGAATCGGCCATCTCCATCAGCACATGTTCTTCCCCAGAGGGTGCCTGTCATTAGAGAGCATGTGGGCTTGTGGCAACGTGACCTTAGTAATACCCTGGCTGTTGAACATGCCTGACTTTCACAGGAGATTTACATAAGTATGAATGATAATGAATATTCACATCATTCGCCCCAATGCACTCAACTGCTTGACCCAAAACAATGCTTTATGGGTGAAACCAGAAGAACCACAAACATTGTGGTTGTATCATAGATCAGAACTGGTTCATGCAGCCTTAGTCCATGTGCGTTTTTAGCTCAGCCCAAAGCGTTTTTAGCCAGCTGAAAACGCCAGACGTTCTGCTGAAGACGCCATGTTTTGGGTGTTTTTTTTTCCATTGAGACGATTTGTTGCTTCGCAGATCATTTGTTTCATACTAAAAATGTATTTTTCATCCATTTTTCATCCAGTTAGCTCTGCTGGTTGATGTCGTTGTACAGAAATAATGTTGTGACAGTTGGTCAGTGTGGTTTAGTCCCGCCCCTCTTCCACTGTGATTGGACGGGTGGGCAAAAAGTGGCTGTGATGAGCGCTGCGTTTTTTCCAAAGTTGAAAATTTTTCATCTCACACGACCAGTAAAAAACCTCAAGGCGCTCGGCGCTTCAGTGTAAAAAAAACGTTGAACGCCTCGTTACGCTCATGGCGTTCAAAAAACGCGGCGCTCCTATTGAAAACAATTGAAAACGCACGCCAAGCGCGTGGAAAAACGCTTTGGTGGATACACTGTCTTAGTCATTGCCTGTGATATCAGTTAGTTACATTGCCGCTTGGGAATAGCTAGTCTCAGCCTCAGACGTCATGCCCACCATTGGCTGTTCATTGTTCATTTTAATGGTCCTGCATTATGGAAATTTCATTTTAAAAAGTAAAAACATTCCATGTCTCTCAATATCTTTTAAGATATATCGACTTACTATTAGTACTACCCATGTTTAATTATATAAGTATATTGGACATGCTCTTGGTTGCTAAGGAAATGTATGTTTTTTGTTTGTATAATGTATTATTCAAATTCTTAAAAAGTGTGTGTGTGTGTGTGTATGACATCACACTGTGGGAGCATTAGTGTTCAGTTCCTGAGATTGTGTGAAAAGTTTTTTTTTCCCCCAGTAAACTCCAGTAATATTTGATTAGCACTAATAACACACCCATTAAACAATTTTATTATTGTTGCTCAACGACGTGCGATTTTTATTTATTTACTCAGTGATAAAAACCCTGTAATGTATGTGGTGTAGACTAGAGTCAGCCAGCGCTGCTGTTGTGTGTGTTATTTTTAGCTAAATATTTTATCTCCTCACCTATTCTGCATTAATTAATCAGAAAATGCATATTTGCACATAATTCTTAAAAAACACGGCTTTATTTAACAAGCACAGTGGAAATTATTTTATTGGCCTCGGTGTTGGAATATAATGACTCAGATGAAGGCAAAAACAAAGACTGTCTCATATTAGTTTACAATTTTTGCACCAGTCCCCTGAGCTTGGCCTGGCGTATTCAAAATCAATAGTTTATTTTTAAGAGATTGGCAAATATTTAGTTCATACATAGAAATTGAGTGGCCCCAAAATGTATTCGGAAACTTAAGCCACACTTAGAAACGTATGAATATTATTGTATTAGATAACAACATATCAGAGTGGAGTTTTTAGGCAGTTTAATGTCTCGAGATAACTTTATTGATGGACGTTTGACTCTGCCATTATGAAACATCTTTGTACTTTTCAAAAAGCGGATGAAAGTGTGAGGCCCTGGTGCTTGTTACGCCGTGACTTCATGGTCTCTAAAGCTCTGAAAACAGGTTTCTCTGACCTGTTATTTCCCATTAACTTCCATGAGCGGATTCCAACTCTTTTTTCAGCAGCAGAGCTTTTGGGCTTTTAAGAAACTGGCACGAACGGGAACAACTGTCACTCACCGAAATTTGGTAAAGCTGCTATTTACCAACACTTCTCTGACAAAATCGCTTAAATGAGCAGTGGCACTTTCCCCAAACACACACAGTGAGAAGTGAAATAAATAAAGCGTCAAGCAATTATGAAGCCTGATGACAGTTTAAGGTCAGCCAATTAGAGGGCTTCTTCACTGAAATCAGCTTACTGTTACTTTTTACCCTGTAGCCATGGAGGTCACTGTCACAGTGACGACTCTGAATCATGTCATGTATTTGTGTCATTCATGCAGCATCACCTACAATAGGTTTTATGTCAAGGATCTATTTTTAATATTGCCTCAGTGGTCGTGCGGAAGAACCTGAAGGATATATGACATATGGATTGAATTTCCGTGCATCTCTAGGGTTCCTACTGTACCCTGACTAGTTCATATTTTACATATTTATTAGTAAAGCCATTGTGGCAGCTCTCGCAGTGGGCTCTCTCCGCATGCTGGCAGTTTTCATCCCGCTCAGTTGACATTTGAGTTCACTGCGCGGTCTATTCCCGTATCAGTCTCGATCATCTTTCTGGCCCTCGGGCAACGTCTCTTTCGCCAGCCTCATTTAAATGCAAACGAATATTAAAATAGATTATCATCATTAACATTGCTGTATCTTGATGAATTTTATTCAGTCGCTCTCCTCCTCCCACCCCTAGAGCCATCCATACTAAGAAAATTAACATTCGCCACTTGGTTCCTTAAAAACCTCGGGGTGGCAAACAAGAGGCTCTTCTTCACTGGTCTGTATTAATGAGGCTCTCAAACATGGGTGTGAAAAGTAGGCTAATTCATGGAAAATTGCTTCCCGATTTACATTCTGTTGAGACTGATTGAGATTAAAAATCTGTTTTATACATGTGTTTTATTGATCTTATTGTGAACGTCTCATTAATGCATGTGTTTCTTTTTTGTGAGCTAGTAATTTTTAATTAAAATATCACAATCTTCCCTGTTTAATCCACTTAACTGTACTTGCCTTGATTAGATTTGAATTGGAACAGTACTTGGGAAGCGAATGGGGACGTTTCACAAGTCCACAAGAACACAATTACAGATTGAGAAATGGCTTTCGAGTTGGTTCTTGACTTTATTTTTTGAGGAACACATATTATAGCTCTGTGACATTTTTTTTTTGTCTTGCAGCAAAATCTTCAGTGTGTGAAATTAAGTATATTAATGTCTACAGTTTCATCCATGGCTTCATTTTCTTTGTTCTGTGGGTTTAAAGCATAATTACTTTAGCAGAGGGCTTTTATTTTGCTGCCGTTTAGACCTTTGAGGATTCTGGCCAAAGATCAGGAGGCCAAAAATATGAAACGGCCCATTGTGCGAAGTAGATAATGAATGCCATTTTTCAAGCTTAGCTCTACACATTCTGACAGCTTCTATGGAATCCATCCACTACGCATCATTGTATCTGTTACATGCTGACATTGGAAGTGATCCTCAATGTCTAATACAAACAACACAGTTACTCTTCAAATGTCCAACATGCGTCATTTAGTGTGGAATGCCTAGATTTGTGCGAATAGCAAGTCTTCGGTGTAGTAATGAGCACGTTCAGACTGCTCGCTATATGTAAATAACCTTGTGCATTTTCAGTAACCTCTTGCTGGATGCGTGTAAATGTTGCCATTCATTAGACTGGTTTACTGGCTCTCTGTGCAAGCCATGGACTTGATATGCTTCTTTTTGCACCATTTCCTGGAAGTCTTCTTGGATGAAATGAAGTTGTTTGTTTATCCTGAGATGGATTATGAAAATTCATGGAATGAATGTATTTGCTTAGTATGATAATGGATATTTGTGAGTTTTATCTGATATTTTGCTATGTACTGTATATTCACACAGACACGTTAAGATACAGTAGATAGAGAGAGATGGATTTGCTCTTGTTCGTGCATTTCTTAAATGAGAGCTGTGCAAACCTTTTCATTGAATATGATGGATATGCCACTATATTTCACAACAACAGTAGTATCTGAAACTATACCAGATATCCCCATTAAGTCATCATTAAATCATATTACTTGCATACTTTTATCTGGAACCATTGAACTGTTGGATTCATCTCGTCTTGTCTTTCTTGTGCACCTCCGCAGGCCGCGCTCCCGGAACAAAGGAAGTGCATAATGATGTACATCACCTAAAACTGATGGCTTCCTGTCACTGTAGTCATAGTGGAGGAACGCAGTTCTTAACTACCATCACTCACTTTTTTCATTCTGGATTTAAAATGCTTCCAGATGATAGTCTTTTTCCTTACTTTTCATGCCATGTCATAGATTTCTCCCTTTTAATTAAAGGGATAGTTCACCCTATTATAAAAATGAATTAATCATTTACTCACCCTGGTGTTGTTCTAATGCCGTATGACCTTCTTTCTATTTTTGGACCACAATGAATTAATGTTTTTTCTTTCTTTCTAAATGTAAATCGTAGCAACATGCTGCATTCAATGTAGGATTACACTAATGTCTGGTCTCATGTGTATATATATATATATATATATATACTGTACACTATTATCCTTTAAACATTTAGGGTCAGTAACTCCGGCGCAAAATGAACCTTTGGTCTGATTACACATTGGTACATAGTCAACCGTTCTCTGAGATTTGTTTTCATTATTATTGAATGTAAAGAGTTTTATCTTATTTAAAAACTGTTTAGCTTATAATGCTAGTATATGAGGCATATAATAATAATGAAAATAAAAATCGCTAGTTATACCACTAACAAGGCTCAAAATGGCCCTAACACTGTAGCATAATCAGGGTCCCTACATGCAAACCGAAGCAAGTGGACTGTCTTTATAAAATCTCTTCTTACCCAGATAGCAAACTGACATTGAATCAACGTGGAAATATGACATCGAAACAACGTTGATCTGACATTGTTTTGCTCATCGAATTAACGTTGAACCAACGTCAGATGCGTCATTCTTTCAAAACTAACGGAAAATCAACTTGAAATCAACGCGTTGTTTCAACGTTATGAAAGCAAACCAATTTTCGATTTCATTTAGCTTTGAAGAATGCCGCGTCTGACGTTGGTTCAACGTTAATTCGATGAGCAAATCAACGTTGTTTCAATGTCATGAGAGGCGTCGTTTCCACGTTGATTCAGTGTCAGTTTGCTGTCTGGGTATTAAACGGTCTATACACTTACAAAGTTCTCAATGCTTCAGTTTGCATGTCGGGACCCTTTTTTTTAGAGATAAAACTCTTTACGTTCGATAATCATGAAAACAAATCTTGTACCAATGTGTAATTAGACCAAAGTTGAATTTTGTGCCGGAGTTGTCCTTTAAAAATACTTCAAACAAATAAATGTTTCTTGAGGATCTAATCAGCATATTAGAATGAATTCTGAAGGATCATGTGACACTGAAGACTGGAGTAATGATGATGAAAATTCAGCCTTTCCTTCCTTCCTTCCGATTTCCCTTTTAATGTAGTTATTGTCAAACAAAGCCCATTTCATTCCTTCATTTAGAATTCAGTTTTTTAATGCCATCATTGAAAAATAATGTGTAAATAATGCATTGCAAAAAACTTTTTTAATGGTCAGTGATGTATGATTTCTTTGTTCATTTATCAGCTTTGTTATGCATAACATCTTGCAAATATGTCATTGAAACGCCCACTTGACTTTTTTGCATTAACATTTCCATTGTACATGAAACACGGGAGAACAGCAGGGGTCCTTGAATGTGTCTCATTGTCATTGTGTAGTATAGATTTCTTCATATAACTGTACAAAGATAAGTTTGTAAATGTTTCAAATTCTCTTTGATAGCTTCTAATGATTTATGTACAGTAGTTGGCCCTGAGAACCTTCTTTAAGGCATTTGAAAGAAATAGACCTTTTAGAAAATGCACCATATTCATTTGCAAATATAATCTGTGTTTTTCTATAGTTACATACAATCAGTTGCACTTTATATATATATATAAAAAAAAAAACACTGTTTCTAAGTAAATGAGACACAGTGCTTTGGAAGCAAACACCTCTTGAATTGTGTGTTCATGAAACAATCTCGTCCGTTGTAATGTCTGGCTGGTTCCTCTGACTTTGCATAGTCAAAGGATTTCTAGTTTGGGTTTGTACTTGGCGACCCCACACTGAATAAGTGTAAATTTGCAATATCTCAATCTTTAGCAATAAGTGAATGTCTCATTGATTAGTTAACCATTCAATTCTGCTGTTATTTTTGCCGTCTCATCTCTGCAGAGCAGCATTAAAATCACTGGCGGCAGCAGCAAATGAAATTTGATTACTGACGGACAATGGAGGCTGGCCAAGATGCGTCTTCCCTCTGCCGTGCTTCATGGGAGCTTTCTTCATTAGCCCATGCTGGATCTGTAGTTATGCTCTGTGGCGCTAATGCTGGGAAACGCTATAACTCGGCCGGCCTCTTTTGAATGCGGGTGAAGCTCTCTATTCAACCTGCCCCTACTGATTGATTAGCTTTTGTCTTTCTGATTAAAGGCTGCTGGTCTCCCTCCGCACCGAAAGAAATATAAATGGGACGAAAGGCAGAGAGAAAATGAGTGGGAGAGAGGCGAGCGAAAGCACAAGGTTGGGAGAATGAGATTTGGCTTTGTCACAGGGAGAATGAACTTTAATCTCAATCACAGTCTAAAAGCGTGCGCTATAGCAGGCTAATCGCTAATGGGATGCTTCTGCTGCCAAGTAATAATCATGAGAAAACATTATGTGCGCATAAGGAAGGGAAAATATCATTACAGGAATCGGTTACGCTGACCTTTGCATTCGATATTCATTACTGAATTGGTTTAGTGATGCTTTTAGCTTGACACTCTCACTCCTTGTTGTCAATTTACCATGGTTAAGGAGTGTTGTTACCCAAAAACAACAAGACAAAAATCCCCTCGACCGTGGTAAAACGTAGCTAATGGACTTAAGTGGCTTATTTTTTCTCTGAAATTATAGCAATAGCAGTATGTTCAATAAATAAATGCATTTATTACATTTGTTGTAAACAATTCTTACACTAAGTAATACCGTTCATTATGCTAACTGTAAGTTGTTTACCACTTTAATAGCTTGAAGCTGTGTTCTCATATCTCTAACTGATAGAGCATGGTGCCAGAAAGGTTGTGGGTTCAGTTCCGACATACTGGTGTACATTCCCACTTATAAGTTATACAAGTGTCTCCCAAATAAGTCGATGTAAATTGTAGCAATTTTGAAAACACATTGTTCAGTAAGATTTTTTTTTTCTTTTGAAAGAAATTAATATTTTTAATAGTAATATTTTTAATAGACTTAAACGTTACAAAAAAAATGTAGTCAAATCTTGGACAAAGTGTGGTTTTCACAAAAACGTTAAGCAGCACTACTGCTTTCAACATTGCTAATTATAAGATATGTTTCTTGAGCAGCAAATCAGCATATTAGAATTATTCGTGAAGGATCATGTGAGACTGTAACGGCTGTTGAAAATGTAGCTGTCATCATTGAAATAAATTACATTTTAAATATATTTCTAAAATAGAAAACATTTTATATTTTAAAGCTGCAGTCTGTAGTTTTTCCTCTTTGTCGCCATCTCTGTTCGAAATCTGCAATTGCAGTTATTCGTGGAATTATCAACTAGAGCCCTGCACGGGCCTCAAATCTAGGCCCTAGCCCGGCCCTGGCCCGAGACGTCCAGGCCCTAGCCCGGCCCGTGTCCGACAGATCATCAGAATGATCAGCCCGAGTCCGACCCGAGCCCGTTATTTAAAAAAAAAAAAAAAAAAAAAACACCTTACACAGCCTGCCTTGTTGCAGCAGTCATTTAAACAGATATGTTTTGTCCTCAATGGCAAAGTAGTTACCGTTTAGATTATTTTCGTTTCTTTATAAAGTTAATTAAGACAAATGTTTCTTTTTATTTATTTTTTTTATGACGACCAAGCAGCCGACAGCGAGTTAAACATGTTTGATCCATTTATAGCCTCTCAAATCAACACTTTACTTGGCTACAATAAAATCCATAGATATAAAACAACTTAAACATATTCACACAGACAGTTAACGTTAGTTTAAACGTTTGTTAAACGTTTATTGTCATTTTTGAAAAGCTGAGGCAAACTGCTCCGCTGCTCGCAACAGCGCTCGTACAATACAATTTACAATACAATACAGAGAATGCAATCTAAACAAATCAAATAAATTAGGCCCTACATTAAAAACAAACATGCAGGTTATCTTACCTCAAAAATCAAGTCTTCACTACAGAACATGCCATTCGTATTTCCAAAAGTTTCCAACAGACTCATGAAACTAAAGTCCAATCAAACAAAAAACAACAAGACAACCTCCTAAACAGTCTCTTACAGAGCATCGTGCAGAAAAAGCACCATCCACCGTGGAAAGTTTTAATCCAGTCGTACTTTTTCCAGCTGCGCTGAAGTCATGCTCACTACTTCTGCTGCTGGCGGGACACTAAACAGAGAACGAGCCGGTCACGCGGATCGCGTTGCCGGGAAACCTGTGTGCGCGTGTGCGTGCCGTGAGCAGACTGTCAGTCATATATGTCAGTATAATAGGTTATAAAACGTCTTTCTATGTTTGCTTTTCAATAGTCATCTTCTCATATTTTATTTTAAGTAATATCTAAAATAGGCTATAAAAAAGATAAGCCTAAAACAGGCCCGAGGCCCGGCCCGCGTGTGAACTATGACGTTAAAATTGGCCCGAAGCCCGGCCCGAGGAGTGTAAATAAGTCGGGGCCCGTCGGGCTCGGGCTGAAATGCAGGCCTCTATTATCAACTTTACGTGAGTTGTGCCTCGGCACGGCACAGCGCGGATGATCAGCTCTTCTTTATGTGTACAAATGTATCGTAACACATCATCACCGTGCTGTTTACATCACTGTTTATATGAAAGGGGGCCCAGGGACCAGATTAATGGGGATCTCGGCCCACACCTCAAACAAGAGCTTGCAACCTCCCCATAAAATCCCTTTAGGTTTTCTCCCCCCATTGGACATGCATATTAATGCCAGGGCTCTTTTGGGAATTCTGTCAATAAGCGCAGGTGTCTACAAAAGCAATTGTCAACACACCATCTTTCACCAAACAACAGAATATAACGTAATTAGCCATATTTGCATTTTGCAACCTATTCGTAGGGAGGCTATTGTACTTTGTGCTGACATATGGTCTCCCTTCAACACCATGGCATTGTGGTTTGTTAGTTGATTTGCTAAAGCAATGGAACCACTTTGTCAGGTCAGTCATTTTTTTTTTTTCTGTGTGCTTAGTTGCTGCACAACTATGGCCGAACAGAGCTTCTGAGAATTGGTGTGATACATGGCTCGTTGGAAGAGCTTTTGATAATGGTATTAAAGGTATTATGGATCGAATGAGGTGCAATCATGCTCTCTGGCTCTTTTTTTTTTTTTGATAATGGAAAACAACCTATTAAATAAGTACCCCAGATAATATTTTTGTATATTCATCCTGAAGTTTTTTCAAATTTGTACTTTTCGTTCTTCCCTGGAACACAAAAGCAGAACGTTTGAAGAATTGTACTAGTCGCTCTTTTCCATGCTATAACGGAAACTGATCCTTTCATGCGTCAAAAAGCAGTAAACGCACGATTCAAGGTATCAAAATTAGACCTTGAAACTTTAAAAGGCCATATTCTGCCCTTTTACAATGTCTTGATTTTGTTTTTGGGGTCCACTCGAAAGGGGTTTCATTCTTGAATGTTCAAAAAACTGATTATTGTTTACATATTTTACATTGTTGCAGCACCTCTCTTTCCACACTGTCAGTAATGCTCTGGGGTGCGTTTCCCTTACAACGACGTAGTTCGCTGATTCACTACCATAGTACGATCCATCATTGGAAAAATCAACTAGCTAGTTACGACTGTTTCCCGAAACCCACTGTCGCAAAGTATCATTCAACCACATTGGTTTCGCACGTGGTGGAGTATAACTACTTTTAATGAAACTGTTTGAGATCCAATTACCGCTAGATTTGTTTTATATAAATTACAGACATGTCAATTGAGGACTATTTCTAATTGTTCTCAGTTGTTTTGCTTTATTACCAGACTCAATATTTGGCTCGTTCTTACATAGTATGCACGTTCGCACATGCGCACTCTTCAAACGCGTTACTTCAAATCTTTTGACAAACTAAAAGACGTAAATTCCATATGTAAGTATTCTAAATAAAAGACACCGGTTGTACTGAATGTCAGCTTGCTTATTTTGCTCAAGATAAGGATTTATTACCTCCAAATGTGATGCAATATAGAAACGATGCCTCTAACCATAGGTCGAGAGCTGTCGTTCAAACCACACAACTTTGCGATGCTGTTTGCGAGTGTTCGTTGAAACGATGGTTTCGGGAAACACCGACTCGTTGAACTACTGTATGCTGATAACGACGGAACTTGCGACCATAGTTGGCTAACGATGCTTTCGGGAAATGCACCCCTGTTTAGTTCTTGTCTCTTTGAAGCCACTCCTTCCGAAAAGTGCAATGTGCTCTGATTGGTTGACTAAACCAGTGTGTTGTGATTGGTCAATTGCTTGGAATATGTTTTGGAAATTTCACACCCCTTACCGTAATTGCGAGTTTCAACAACTAATGGAAGTCAATCAGGCCTCGTCCCTTTTTCTGTTTATGCAATTTTCTTTTTAATATTTGAGTTGCCTAATTATTAACTAATAATCTTTCCCTCTAGCGAGCTGTTATTCCCTCCAGCTCGATGGAGTTATCAAATTTGTTCAATCCATTTCATGAACGAATCATTCAGACCGATCTGTCTATTTATTGGAAATATTTGACTCTCAAAAATGATTTATTCACAAATCGCTACTTCTCTCATAAACTCTTAAGAACCTTCAAAGGAGAGCTATCAGATTTCAACGTTTTAACCGAGTTACAGCACATCTTCACAATTTCTGGTCTGTTCGTCATAATGTTATTGTGTGTGACTTCAGAAGACTTGAAGTATAGTGAACGAGTTGCTGGTGATTTGGTGTCCTTTTTTAGAAGATTGAGAACCTGAGTTCCCATGCCATTTCATAAAAAAGAGCAACCAGAATAATGTCTTTTGTGTTTCAGAAAATTTGTATATTTTAAACAAAATAAATGAACAAAGTAAATAATGACAGAATATTCTTTTATGAACTATTCCTTCAAGAAAACAGATTGTAATGCTTTTGTCTTTTCATCCATCTGTTTCATAAAGGAAATATGGAGGACAGTGAAAATAAACAAGAGCTAGTGCAGGGGGAAATCACATGCCACTGAAGGCTGAAAGGGAAGGCAAAACATAATTGTGGTAAAAAAGAAAAAAAAAGTAGGTGAAATTTGGAAAGGGAACTACTTTTATTCTGACACAAAACGAATCTCATCTGCACCCCAGAGCTGTGAAGATTCTTAATCAAAAAACTTGTGTGAACTGTGCTGGTGTTGCTTGGTGTTGTCAGGATAATACCTTTCATTATGATCGAAGACTTAAGTGTTTGGGACAGACACGCTCACCAGATGTATGCTAGCAGAAGCTCGAAAAAAACGACCAGACAACAGAAGACACGTCCCTCGGGGAGAGCAGGGGGTGGGCAGAACTGCATGGACAAGATGCACAGATTAATAGACTCCTGAGCTTTGTCTACTGTTGATAGATTTATAGCATGAACTACTGCTCAATTACAAAGAACAGTGTTTCCTTCACTGTCATGCAATCTACAGCGCCTTTGTAAATTATATTTTAATAAGTTGTGAGTCCCACAAATCCTTCACTGAACGAATCACTAAACCTGCTAAAGTGGTTACTGAATTAACTTCTGGTTCGCTTACTGAACCACGGGACTTTGTTTTTATTCATATCTGTCAAAGCAAGAACTGTTTTGTGAAAGGTTTGTGAAACTCAAATTGGTAATAGTGCTCGTATGACGTTTAGTTTTAGAAATTGGTTCCCTTTTGACTAAGATTTGTTTAACTTTTTTTTAGAAACTATTAAAGTTCTGTGTGAACTGACCCGTATATGTCAAAAGACCCCTTTAAATTAACCATGATTCGTTTTTGTAATTCCAAACAATTCAAGATTTTAGTAATGAAGTAAATCTTCAATTGTTTTTCTCACAAAAAACGGATATATTTGATCCGCTGTATGGACTGCAGTGTTGAACAGGGTCTCCCCGCTGTAAAAACATCATCCATTAGGAAACACTCATAGCATCTCTGTGCAACTTTAAGTCATTTGATATTCATGCTGCTATTGAATCCTCTATTGATGTTCACTTGAGAGGCTGTTTGTTAAATGAATATATTGAGGTCACAATGACATTCGTGTTTTCAGCGGCTGCATTTTCAACCTTCATCTTGGCGCTTTGCTCCTTACTATCCTCTGTTACATCATGCCGCAAAGCGGATGATTCAATGGCGAGATTTTTGCTTGGTTTCCTTTCCAGAAAAGACCTTGAGCATCTGAGCATGTTGTTAAAGGCTTCTCGTGCCTGTTGGTGAATGCAGCTGGAGACACGGGTTATATTAGCATTAGCTTTCTGAGGCTGGCTGCTTGTAGGTCCCTCGGGGATAAAGCCATAACCCTGCACTGGTCCGCTTTTGGAAGTGCCATAGCTTGTGGTATTGACATCAGTGTCATGTCCAATCAGTGGCTGAGATTGGAGCACCCAGAGCTGCGAGGCTGGACTTGCCAGCTTTAATTTCCAAGTCAACTCTGGTTTTTGTGGAAGGGTGGGGGTTTGACTCCGGAGAGTGGCACGTCTCCGTCCTAATTAATTGCCTGTGTGACAGGGGTATTCCTCTGGCTTCCTGTAGGCTGTGTGCTTTCACATGTGGCTTGGCAGTCCGTCATCTCTCCCTGCCTTCCAGCTGGCATCAGGGTGTCGTCATGAAGCGACCCCCCGATGGCTAGAAATCTGTTTACGCCTTTATGCTAATAAATGCTTGTATGTCAATATATTGTCTTTGTTTATGCTTTTTCCTCTGTTTCTCGTTTCCAGATAAGCATCTTGGAGCGACAGATATTTGATTTCCTTGGATACCAGTGGGCTCCAATCCTCACAAACTTTGTCCACATCATCACAGTGATTCTAGGACTCTTTGGAACCGTACAGTTCAGACCGCGATATGTGACCATGGTGAGTTGACATATAATTTCATATTCTGTTTCTGACATATTCTTTTTCGCCCCTGCAGGTTATGCTGTCATTTTGTTGTATTAATACCACTGGTGTCATAAAACTGTCCCGCTTTGAGTCCTAGCCAGGCAAATATGTTCCATATGATATGTTTTTGTCCTAACGTTTTGCAACTGTGATGAGCGAAAAGCTCAAAAAGTGGCAAAAAGTGGTGAGGATGCATCTGATCAGCTGAAAAGCGCTCAACACCTGTGTAAAACAAGGCAAAAGACCAGCCTGGGAGACCAATTAAAACCAGCAAACTGATTTCGGCTGGTTTTAAGATTTGGTTTTGGGTTTTTTTTTTCAAGAGGGATGTGAGAAAATTGTCCCTTTATTGGTCAGAATGTCTTTATATCTAAAGCTCAATTGATTTATTGTCGCTTTCTTTCTCTTATTTTGTATTCCTTAAGGTAGTTTTGGTCCAACTTTTCTGCTGCAGGTTTGATTGATTGCTATGTTCATGTATGGCCAAATAAATTGGGAGAAAATGCATCTGGTTCTGAATCAAATGAATCATGAAACACCCTTACACAGTGTCTATACTGGGAGCGAAGATTGTTGTGACACATCAGAAATAGAAGCAGGCATCAATTTACACTCGATGACTCATTGCATCACGCTGCATCCAGTGTAGACAGAAGCGCTGATTATAATGGATTCCGTTGGCCGCTCGCATCCAGTGTAGACATGGTGTTAGACAGTGTTACGCATGATTTATATTTGTATCCAGTCCATCAAGCAAGTTATACCTAATATATGGTATTGTGGAAAAAAACAGTTGTTCAGCATGGATGAGATTAGACCGCATGTTGTGACAGCTTTCTCTACAATCGGGTACAATGGACATTTAACACCCTGGCCAGCGTTACAGAGAGATATCAATGTTCTGACGGACCGGGTCATTGACTCAAATGTGACTCGGACCATGTCACCCAGTTGAGATGAAACAGATTGCCTTTTTTAGTGTTATGTGTCTCCCTTTGGAATAAACAAAGCTCGATTTTTCAGTCAAGGAGCAGTGGCTGGCTAGAGAGATGGAGAGAGAGTCTCCTACAGAGATAAATTGCTCACATTTGAGCATTACTCATTACAGGCCAGATACATTTTTATTCTAATTCAACTTGGCACGTTCCGGTGGCTGGCAAATGGCCAAATGAGGTTCCACTACATGCCCACATATTCTGTATCTAATGTCCTGACAACACGTCAGATTTCAAGATGGTGAAATTCCCCCACTCTCCGAGACACAACGGTCTGGTGCGCTCTGTATGTGGGGAAAGGTTAGGCTCAAACAGCCCTCGTCAAGAATGCGTTCATAACCTCCTCCCTTCGGATCAACTCCAATGCGTGTAAGAGATATCAAGCGGGATTATGAGACTTAATTGAAGTCAATCGCTCCATCTAGGCCCCCTCCTGCTCTAACATGCGGAGGAGGCTCCTTATACAGCAGAGCATGGAAGACAGGAGACACATCAGCCACATTCTAGTTGGAAGACAATCATGATGTGTTGATCTTTGCCCCTTGCCTGAGGCGCTCACGATTCTTTGCATATTTAACTGCAAATCTGTAAATAAATAACAGCTACATCGCAAGGGTTGACCATGAAGGGTCAACCCTCTTGTACAAGGTCAGGTTTAATAAATGGCTGCAATAATGCTCAACTTGACTAATGACTAGATTCAGCAACGAATCATGTGTAAGACTTAATAAAGAGCTGGAGGATTGTTTGCACCTAAGATGTATTGAGCAGTTGCTTTGTTACAATTAAAAAAAAACTATTTCTGTCAGTATTGTTAGTTTTAAAGTTATTTAGCTTTTCATTATCAAAGCTTTTTTATTTTTTTAATTATTTATTTTTTTATTAATTTTTAATATTACAAATTACATTTTCCCTGACAATATTTTGTTTTTAATCAAACGTGTGTCCATTTGTTGGTTGTGGAGAAACCAACCATTAGCAAATTATCTATCTATCTATCTATCTATCTATCTATCTATCTATCTATCTATCTATCTATCTATCTATCTATCTATCTATCTATCTATCTATCTATCTATCTATCTATCTATCTATCTATCTATCTATCTATCTATCTATCTATCTATCTATCTATCTATTTATCTATCTATCCACCTAGCCACCCACCAACCCATCCATTCATCCATCCATCCACCCACCCACCTATCCATCCATCCATCCATCCACCCACCCACCCACCCACCCATCCATCCACCCACCCACCCATCCATCCATCCACCCACCCATTCATCCATCCACCGACACCCATCCATCCATCCACCTACCCACCCATCCATCCATCCATTCATCCACCCATCCATCCACCCACCCACCCACCCACCCACCCACCCACCCATCCATCCATTCATCCATTCATCCACCCATCCATCCATCCATCCATCCATTCATCCACCTATCCATCCATCCATTCATTCATCCATCCATCCATCCATCCATCCACCCATCCATCCATCCATCCATCCAGCTGTGAATTGCTCTATAGTCTGTCTGCATAAACATCTCCACAGTTGAAAGTTTGTTAACTTATTTTTCAAAACAGAGACTTTAGCCAACATACAAAGTGTGACTATCTTTGCTTTTCTTGTTAAAAATTAGTGATATGAATCTCTTTGAATTTTAATTCTGATTTATTGCTTTCAAATTCGGCATGATGTAGCTAAGTTTAAATCCAGGCGTTGAATTAAAAATTTAGTAGATATTCTTAGTTCAATTGTGAATGGTGCACAATCCTAGCGGAGAGGTATTACATTTGTAACGGGAGGTTGAAGTGTCTTTGCACATGCTCATTTTTATCAAAGCTAAGTCCATATTGATTTATCTATTAGAGCCACTTTTGGGGAGCTACTCGAAATGCATGTCGCTAACTGCTCATTTTCCAGCGTTAAAGGCCGAGTTTTTCCGCTCAAGTCCCATCAGGTAATTCAGATTGATTTTGCATTTCCCCTCGCTCAGTATTTCATTTGTACTCACCTGTCTCACTTTGAATTGGATCAGATAAGTGTTATTTTATCTAAAGATCACTGCCTGCCTAAGAGTCCTCTGAGTTCTCACGCAGCGTAGCCTACCTCTCACATTTTAATCAGTAAAAACATGCTACGAGCTGCTAATGCTCATGAGCAAATTCAGCTACTCTCGTCTTTTGAACAAATTCGTTTAACATAATAGCAGTTTGCTGCATTCCCTAATGATGCGAAATGGGATGCGACCTGTGTTTATTTAACAAAAATCCACTTCATTTTCAGAGACACCCCCCTGCGACGGCTACAATTTTGCTGGGGAATATGCTTCATAATCACATCCCGCTATTTCGATAAGCGTTAACTCGTGAACCGGGGAACGAGCCACCTTCACAAACTCCCACACAGGGCTCTTGCTTCCACTGTGAAATGCATCGCCTGCCTGTATCGCTTCTTTGGCAGATTCTAGATTTGTGGAGGCAGAATGTTTTAAGGAAGACACATCGGAGAATTAATTACAGAGAAAATATCCCCCTTACGCCAATTAATCACACATATGCAAATGTTTATTTGGTTAGGTGGTTGTTGGCGGTCTGAGGTTGAAATGGATCTTTCAAACACCATGTTCTTGTCTTTTTTACAGTATGCGGTTTGGTTGGTGCTGTGGGTCGCCTGGAATGTCTTCATCATCTGTTTTTATTTGGAAGTGGGTGACCTTTCAAAGGTAATATCTGATTTTGTACTTCTTTTGCAATGTGTAATCCCTCAGCTTTGGGATCAGTGTTTTCTGTTTACTGTATGTCTAAGCTCTGTAAGCATTGCATTAAGTGTTGTTCATGAGTGGCTTTTTTTAAAGAATATGTTACAGATCATCAACCTGCATTAGTAGTAGGTCGGGAAGGCATGTATTGATTCTTTTATCAGTATTTTAGAGTCACAGCTGGGTCTACAAAATCCTTTGTAGAGCTGGATACAGGGCTTGGACTGAGTTTTAGGGTCAGTTTGCCTTGTGAGATTTACTACATTTTAGTAGATGGATTTATCTTTCTTTCTTTTTTTTTCCTATTGTACTTATTTCATTTTTCTAGTTATCATTTTCACAACACTTAAATGGCCCCCAGGATATTTTGTTGTGTGAATATCTGAACATTAAATACATCAAAAGACAGAACAGGGTGAAATAAACTATACTAGCTTTGTGCTTTTTTTTATCAACACTTGAATGTAGGTAAGCAACATTTTGAACAAAAAGCTGAGAAAATATCATTTTTATCAAAGGCTTTGTCCAGAACAGATCAGAATGATGGTCAAAACATAGATCAAGTAAATCGAGTCCATCAACAAAGCTTGCGCAGTCCTATATCTCTTTATGGATTTGACATTTCAATCGGTAACATTAGGCAGTTTTGATTTAAATGCTGTTGAATGTTTGGTGATCACAGTAGCTTACATGTGTGTAAGCAATCTTCTAAGCTTCTTCTTTGCTTAATTTTGGATTCTGGGATTCTGTACTCTTTTTGAAGATGCATAACAGCACCCCCAATAACATAATGTCAATGGTGGGGAAAAGGTTAAGCGATGGTGTTTCATTTTCATGGTGTTTCTTGTCTACCATGACTGTTGTTGTTTTTAAGATGGCTTGCCAACTTTAAGAAATTCTAACTTTTCCATCCACTCCATCTAGCTGTTTTTGAGTGTAAGAAATCAAGACACCAGCAACTGCATATACTGTAAATGCATTAACAACCACTCAGAAAACTTCAGCAACCCCATAGCAACATAATGACAACCATTCAGAACATACAAGCAACCGCATAGCAATGCAATAACAACCAATCAGTACACCCCATAGCATCACATTAACATTCACTCAGAACACCTTAGCAACACACTGACAACCGCACAGAACACCCCAGCAACGTGATAACAACCACTCAGAACATCCCAGCAACCGCATAGCAACCCAATAACAACTACTCAGAATACCTTAGCAACCACATACGTAGCAACACAATGATAAACGCTCAGAATGGCCCCACAACCACATAGCAACATAATTACAAGCACTCAGCAACTGCCATGTCTTGGTGCCCATCTACACACTCTAGCATCTTAGCAGTGAGTTTTGCACAGGCTAGAACTCTTTTTTTTCACTTTTTCTTCCAAAACTGTAAACATCTAGTTCTTGCATGTCGTTTTCCCCTCTCCCCTCTATTTTCCCAGCTCTGCCTCCTTTATTTCAGCTCACAGTAATTTATTAAATAGTCCATCGTCTGCTTGTGAGTGTAGAAATAGCGAGCAAATATGTTTTTAAAATGTCAAATACTGTACCCAATTAAATGGCAAACCAGCCATGAAACTGGATTACTAGATCCATGGAGCCCTTTACATTTTTATCCTGAAAGCTCTTATGGTTCCACGTCAGCAGAGGAGACCCCTACTTTTATTTTGATTTCTGATTATCTTCAGCTGCTTCAGTTCATTGTCAGTGCAAGCTTTTATATAGGGACTTCAGGCCACTGGCCATGTAACGACAGTCTGTAATTGCAGGGCAAAGATTATCGCTACCCAAAATGAAAATGAAAAGTATCCCATCATGTACTAACCCTTAAGCCATCCTACGTCTATATGACTTTCTTCTTTCAGCCGAGGTTTAATAAATAATATCCTGGCTCTTAACTTTGTAATAGCATTGAATAGTGTCCATGTTCCCTCAATTTTCAAAGTGTTTGAAGCTCCAAAAAGAACATCCATCCATCTGAAGCGACACAATGGGTTTTTGTATGAACAATTTAAATATTTAGAGGTCACCCTTCTACCGGACTCTACCGTGAACGTGCGTATGGTCATTTCTGAAAGCCAGTGATGTAGTTTTAAAGTTTTAAATATGGATATTTTTAATACAAAAACCCATCAGAATGTATGAACATGACCCCCATTGTAAGTCATGTCACACTGTAGGATCTCAGTTGTCATTAATGTCAGACTGTAAAAAAAAAAACCCAGACACACGCACAAAAACTCATACAAAGTTTTACATTATTAATCTGTGGCACGTTTGGTGACTATGAGCTGCATTACATGATTGAAATGGTGGCTAGTAAAGAAAAACAATCTCTAGTGTTAAGGTTGAAAAAAAAAAAAACAATGATGATGTTTTGTTTTGGAGAAAGCGGACACTGCCAGATTTTCATCTGAGGTAAAATTTGATCATAGTGGTCATTTATTTACCGTCGTGAACACGTCATCCAAGCGATCCAAGATTGCAGATTTTAGCCTAGGATAAGAGGAATCTTTTAGGATTTGTAAAATTTGTCTCAGACGGCCATCGTACAGTGTGCACCTGTCTATCTTGCACTTAGCGCAATTGACTTTGTACACCGACGCATGTATCATTCCTATTTTGCACCCGACGCACAGTGAAGCTAATTGGGGTGGGTTTCTCCCATCCCTATACAATGTCACTTCTCTATCTTTTACGGCCATGACTAAAACGTCGGTCTCCTCGGCTGTGAACCGGTATTATAGCAACAATGCCCAAGATCCACTCACAAAGTTACTTGCGTTTCGCATGTACTTGCGTTTTAGATCGTTAAAATAGGGCCCTTAGTCTGCAGAGGATATTTGTCCCATGCTTTTGCGTGTTTGTATGACATCATTGGTCAAAAGATTGTTTTCACAAAAAGTGTTTTCAGGAATAAGGTGGACAGAAGTGATGTAGTGTATTGCTGATGATAAAAACATGTCAAAATGTCTGCACTCCTTTCCTCGGGCACAGATCTGTAATGGAGATTGATCCTTTAATCTCTAAATCACCTAGAAATGTCTGGCAGTCAATCTGGTCTTCTGGTTGATATGTCATTAACGTGCAATCTTATCAAGCATCTCAGATGGCAGAATGAACATTTCACTTTAGATCTGCTTTGCAAGCTAGGGTGTCAAAGATGTCTGACGGATCGCCGGCTTCAGCTATCATTTCTCTGTTATAGCCTCTCATGCCATCAGGTTCCGATGTGTCGCACATCAAGGTTTTTATACTAGTGAAGTCATGGCTTACAAGATCAGGATAGCAAAGAGGATTATTTTAGGGTTCCTTGTTGTACAGCTCAGTTTATTCCTTCTTCTTTTGTCCTTTTTTGATGAGTAGCGACCATCACCGTGCATTGACATATTTCTTATATCTGCATGGCATCTGGATATTCTTTAGTTGCACCTTGCTTTCCATTTGAGTCTTTGTTAAAACAAAAATGCCACAGTTAGTAATGTGAATTGGGATTAGAAGTAAAATAAAATAGGCCGGTAGAGAGATGTGGTTGAGGGTTTATCGAAAGAAATGTAGTCTAGGGGAATAATTCATAGCATATTGTCCATTAAATCCAGTGATCATATCACAAGGCCAGTGTCTGTTTTGAGAATCCAATAGAAAATAGACGGAACCTCTACTGAAAGTGAATGATTTGAAATGTGCCGTAGGAACTCACATGCACTGCTTCTTACGGGAGACTCCAATCACAATAGATTCCAATATGGATGTTGCTAAGCAAATGCGGAAATTTCCATCACCATTTTGTTTCATGAATATTTAGAGGGATACTCCAGCGTTTTTTCATATTAAACTATGTTATTCCCTTAACTAAGACGAGTTGATACCTCGTGCACTTAATCGCTCTGGTGTGCGAGGGGGTGGGGCGTGCACTTGAGAGGGGTCTCTCTGTTGGCAAGGGCGTGGTTAGCTGGTGCCTGCTTACATCACAGGGCACCACAACTGCCAATAGGAAAATTCAACTGCAGTAGCCACATATCAGGCAGAGGGCAGCACTGGCGTTTTTACATCATATATTATAGAATTAAAACACACTAAATGTCCAAGAAAAATTACTTGACTCAGTGAACATCATTAATAAAACCCCATGCAGTCTTGTCTTAAAAAAACAAACAATTTGTTTTAAGGTTTTGTTACCCTTCTTTTAGTCATTGATTAGCATATTCTGTCATGATAATCTATAAATCTCGTTCCCAGGGGTGGTGTTTATGTAAATTTTAGTGTTAGTGATGTCACAAAACATATGAAGAAGCTCATTGTAGTCCCTACCAGCCGTTTGTTGTACACTCTAAACGCCATTGCACACTGAGTCCGAAATTCGCATCCGAAATTTTCGCACGTTAAAAAAAATTTTGACCTCACGTTATATCAGTCACGCTTGCACACCGCCTCCGAAACTTTCGTCCGTCATAAAATTTATCGGATCGGGTTCGATTTTCTGCTTTTTTCGCATCCAGAGCCAGCATTTTGAGAGGTCTTTTGACAATTCAGGGCCGGGGGAGTTCTTCCTCAAATCATTGCACATATGCGCCGTGCTGTCAGTTTCGGTTTTCAATTCAATCAAGTGTTTATGTTCTCTTCTCTATATTGGATTATGAAATTAATAAACTTCCCCTTTCAATCAGATTGAAATTTAGGATCGAATAAGGTGTGATTGAGCAGCCTATTCGATAACTAATGTACTAATAACACACACAACTGGGCCGCGCGCGGGTGTGTGTGTGTTTGTGTGTGTGTCCATACCTGGTCCATACCAGACACACTGCCAGTCTCCGTTCAGAATCGATTGGTTCACGGAAATTGGTGGTCTTGTTTTTAATATGTGGCTCCAGAATCGCTAGCAAAAGCATCAAACTGTTCCACTGACATTCTGAGGTAAATTTTGAATCGCTCAGGATAAATTCGCAACTCCTTGATAAGGTGGAACTCTCCTTCCTCTCGGCGCAATTTCAGGATTGGATGGACGTAATATTTTCTCTTTCTTCTCTTTTCAATAAGAGAGAGGGCAAAAATCATCCTCACTGCTTGACGAATACATTTGGTATTTTTGCGCTTTTTCCCGCAAAAGTTTAATAAATACGCAACGGACTCGGTGTGCAAAGGTTTCTATGCGTGACGAGTTTTTAGACTGGCGAACACGAAAATACACATATGAAAATTTCGTACTCAGTGTGCAATGGCCTTTAAACATAATCTTGTAAAAAATGGTTAACTACTGGCAGCTGTGGTTGCCAGCATAAAACCGTCCGTAACTATACGGTGTGTTACTGTTTTTGTGTAAGAGCATATAGCTGTTAAATTAAAGTTTTATACTGTAGCCGACAATACAGTATTTAGCTGTTAATTTTAAAAACAGTAACACATCGTATTTTTACGATATGATGCTGGCAACCACAGCTGCCAGTAGTTTACCGTTCTTTTACAGGATTATTTTTTACAGTGTAGTCCCCAAAAAGCAATTTCTGTACAATAAAATATCTCCCTTTGCTTTAAACTTTGAGCATTGCAACTTTGCAGATGTTGTTAATGCTCAAACAGCAACATTACACACTAACTAGAGTTTAGAAAGGGGAATCCTAATCAACCACCCTTTAAAACTATTTATATTGATCTGTTTCATTTCAGCTCTTTTCAGTGATTACAGAACAAGTCTATAAAGAGAAGGCCAACTGTTGATGTGCTGCGGCTTTGGTGCTGTTGGTCCACTGGATTGGCAGTCCTGATGTGTCTTTCTGAAATTCATTGTCAGAGGGGCTGGCAGCCTGTCACAGCTACAGCTTTGTGGGAAAAAGCGAGAGCCTCCACGACCCTCTCGAGAGGCTTCGTTGCCGTTAGACGCCCTCTTCGTTTTTTAACTGGAGAATTTCGCAGAGCTTCACATCCCACTAGGGATCTTGTCAGTCGTTGTCAGCTGGAGAAGAAAGTCACTTCGGTATCATTGATGTCTTCACAGTCTCCTTTGGAACATAGAGAACTTGAAGAGGCAAACAAATGGAGTCTGTGGATGCAGAATCCGCTCCTTAAGTCATCAACACAACTTTCATTAGTTAGAGAAGTTATAGGATATTATTTAGCATCATTTATTTCCTTGTGACAGTGCAGTTCATGATTTATTAATGTGGGTGTAATGCGTTTAAGCAACAGAGAATCCATTGAGACCAGCACATGCAATTAGATTTAGATCACACAGAAACAAATGAAGATAAATACAAGAGACAATTCCCAGTTTCTCATTTTTTTTATGTCACACAGGACTCAATACTTATATGTAACAGAGTAGGAAGAAAAACTTCAGGAATAGGCATGTTAGATCCATCGCAAAGAGTGAGCTGCCAAAGGCGACAACATTTTAAGAGCACTTTTGATGCGGAAACTGTTCCGAAAGATTGCAAAATTAAAATGCCAATGATTACCAATGATTTTAAACTTCAGAGAAGCGCCCCCTAGTGAGAGAGAAAACACTTCTCTATTATGCCATTCCAGACACTGTCTACGAAGCAAAGTGAAGTAGTAGAGTCTGGTATTACCAGGCTGGACTTAAATACCCAAGATTTAAGAAAACTATAATTCATACAAATATAGTAAAACAGCTTTTTTTTTCATCCTTGAGTCCCTTCCATTGATTACTCTGTTCAAAACCGTTAAGGCGCAACGTGGATGTGAGCCCAATCATTGCGTTTTCTAGTTAAGACAGTTTCATGATTTATTGTAGATTTATTGCCAAATGCCGGATTCGGGAATGATCACTTTGGTTCATTGGGCAGGCAATAATATAAAATAATAATAATTAAAAGCAAGATAGTGGGCCAAATCAGTAGCCAGTCTGAACCTGTGCTGTTCTTTTAAACTTTCTATTCATCATCCTGAATCCTGAAAATACATTCCAACAATATATTAAGCAGCTCAACTGTTTTCAACATGGATAATAATAAGAAATGTTTATTGAGCAGCACATCAGCATATTAGAATGATTTCTGTATGATCATGTGACACTGAAAACTGGAGTAGTGATACTGAAAATTCACCTTTGCATCACAGGAATAAATTACATTTTAAAATATATTTAAAGAGAAGACAGTTTTTTTTAAATTGTTATAGTATTTTTGAACAAATAAATGCAGCCTTGGTGAGCATAAGAGATTAAAAAAAATATCACTGACACTACATTTTTTGAACAGTAGTATGGTTTAATAGGTTATGTTAATGAGGACAAATACAAAGAATGACTGACATTTGAGGTAGTGGGCCCAGTGTACGTGTGCAAGCATTTCCTGTTTATTCACATATTTTTTATAAATTTTAATGTGAATATATTTAAGATTTTATTGTCTGCCAGAATCCCACCCCCCTATCTCCAAGTCCACATGTGCATGTTTGGAATGGGATTTGGGAGCCATTACTTGAGGATAGTGGTGTTGAGCTAAAGTGACAGCTGAGATTTTGAGGAGGTGGCCAAAGCAAATAGCACAGCAGCATTCATCCAGTCCACTAGTTTATAAGCAAACACAGACAGTCTGGGGAGAGACGAGAGTTGCAGATTGCACCGCACTTTGCAATCTGAAAGATGCTCCCATCACCACTACCCCATCCCCGAGGACAGATTGTATGCTTGCCTTGCTGCTTAGGATCTAGTTTAGTAAGTGCTGTTGTATATTATGAGCCACCTGCATTCATATTGACTATTTAACATTGTCTATACATGCAAACTCGAAATTTTTTTAAGAAAGCTAAGTTTTAGGGAAAAAGATCAAATATTAGTCATGTTTTGTTTGACTGTCAAACATTCTTTACAAAACTCGAAGGCAAATTCTCTAAAAAATTCAAAATGATTGTATGATTTTTTTTTACACGGTTTTGCTTCTCAGTCGATTTTTTTTTTTTGGAATAAATGCTGTTCTTTTGATCGTTCTATTTATCAAAGAACATGTATCACAGTTTCCAATAGAGTATAAAACAGTATAACTGTTTCAATAATGATATTAAGAGGTTAAAAGGTTCTATCAGCGCCTACGTATTTGGAACTCCAAAATGGTTCTATATAGAACCATTTTTTTGGTAAAAGGTTCTATACACTCTTAAAAAAGGGTTCCTCTGGGTTCTATATAGAACCCTGGGGTTCCATACTTGGCCAATAGAACCTTTTGAATATAGAACCAAATATAGAAGAATATAGAACCAATATGGTCCATACTTGGCCAATAGAACCTTTTACCAAAAAAAATGGTTCTATATAGAACCATTTTGGAGTTCCATATATGAAGCGGGGGATGGAACCATTTCTGGTTCTAAATAGAACCATTTCTTTTAAGAGTGTATGACGCTGAAGACTGGAGTAATGATTCTGAAAATTCACAAGAATCAGAATAATAAATTACATTTTGAAATATATTAAAACTTTGTTGTTTAAAAGTGTAATAATATTTCACAGAAAAAAATGTTTTCACTATATTTTTGGTTAGCAGAAGAGACTTTGTTCAAAAACATTAAAAAGTCTTATTGAGCATTAGTGTGACTGCCCATACTGAACAATTATTCTCTTTGCTTCCCAATGCAAATTCCCCAAAACTTCTAACATGTTTGCCTGGTAGCATGAATTTATAAGTATTATATTAGTATTTCACAGTTGCTGTGGAGCTGTTGATTTTACTGTCAAAATAACAGCATCTTAATCCACTATGTCGCCTTGGGTTTATTTCCCCCTTACAAAGAAGGCAGCTTAAAATGCCCGGCCTGTCTACATACTCTGAGTCCTCATATTCAGTAAAATGTTGGAAGTCTGAAAAACTGTCAGGGGGTGAAAGTGATAAGGTGATTTATTGTCAATTTCACTGGGAGCTGGTGGGGAAAAGCTGGGCCTGTCAGCCCTGACTTCTCAAAACAAATGACTTCTAGCCCATCCAGTGGCTCAATAAGGCTATCATTCCCCATCAGGACACATCACTGCCACTTGGCCATGGAGAAAGGAGATGTTTAGGGAGGTATTTGGGGCGCAGGTGAGTTCGGGCTACACCTGTCCGAGCTGCCCGCTCTAATGCGGTTCATTGGCTGACTGTAAAGCTCATAGAGATCATTGTTTGCCTCTCAGAACGCAGCACTGTGAACACAACACTTATTTCCCCTAATAAGATAACAACATGACATGGTCTGTGAGTTTGACAATACTATTTGTTTCTGGATTTTAAGGTGGAAACTACAAGCGTATTTTAATGAGAATGGGAGAGATATTTGGGGTATGTATATAAATTGTTTGTTAGTTGTATTGTTTAGTAAAGTGAATATACAGTAAGTAGTTATATTTAATATTTATGCTCACCAAGGCTGCATTTATTAATTTTCAAAATTGAGTAAAAACAGTAATATTGTTCAATATTATTACAGTTTTTTTTTTTGTTTTTGTTTTAATTTTCATATTCCTGTGACGGCAAAGCTGGATTTTTAGCATCATTACTAGTGTCACATGATCCTTCGGAAATCATTGTAATATGTTGATTTGCTGCTCAAGAAACATTTTTATTATAGTCAGTGTTAAAATCAGTTGTGCCGCTTGATATTTTTGTGGAAACTGTGATATATTTTGTTCAGGATTATTTGATGAATAGAAAGTGTGATAGAGCAGCATGTATTTGATATTTATTAGATTTAATTTAGTCTAGTGATGTGCTAAATGACTTAAAGCAATTTGAACCCTGTTGTTTCTGAACTCTAATTCTTGCCTTGGGACACATGTTGCTACAAAGGCGCAAATTTAATGATAAAAATGATTTTCTTTTGAAATACAAACCTTCTAAAAAAATCAATAGATTTTAAATTCCATCTGCATAGTTTAATATCCAAAATATGGCTTGACAAGTGCAGTTTTCTCTCCTTCTTTGACGTATTTCCTAGTGCAATATGAAGAAATTGAAGGACTCATGATTTAGAGTCATCAATATTTTTAGTTAATTTTCCCAGAATTGAAAGACTAAAGAGTGCTAAAAGTGATTTTTTTTTTAGTTAACACACATGGACTAAAAGCCACAAAGCTCTCATTTAGACTTCTTAGGAGTTTGGAGTGGTTCTGGGTTAATGTGAAGGGAGAGAACAGGGTGACAGCCCAATCTTATTTTTGATGAACATGGAGCTCTAAGGGCTTCCTGTGTTATTAAAAATGACATTGAAAGTTCCCCTTTCAATGTGCCATTAAGATCGGAGTGACACTAATGCGCCATTCAGACGTTCGCTATGTGTGCAGGGGGTCTTACCTCCATGTTTGAGATGGAGAACTCCATTTTCCACACCGTCAGTTCATTTGTTGAGACTATTTAGATCTGGCCTCACTCGCACACGGGGCCACCGTTGGCACGGTGTTGCATTCATCCTAATCAATGTGCTTTTGAGAGCCAAACTGTTGTCATTGTTTGCTGCAGTACTCCGAGTTTATTTCGCCATTATGTCCATTCGTCGTTTGGCAGTGATCTTGAGGGAAAGTCTGTTGATTAAAGATTCTTTTCTGTGGTTTTGGAAGCTACTGCCATCAATCACGTCTCGGCAGGGGGCCTCGGTTTGGGTCCCGTTGCGCTCTTTGTGAAGTTAAGCGTGTCATCCTCAATGTCACTCAGCGCAAAACAAACAAACACGCACAAATTCTCTGAAAAACCCACAGATCTCCTCAGAGCAGAGAATACGCTCCCATTATTCACCCACACAGACAATCAGATGTTGTATTTCAGCAGGATTGAGTCATAAGTGATCATACTCAGTGCACTATTGGCAATACCTGAACTATGAAATGAGTACAAAACTGATGAGTATTATCATATTCATAGTTATGCATATACTTTGTTGTTGTTTGAAGCCATGAGGAATTTTAACATTCAGGCCAACGCTGCAATTTATTCTTTAATCAGTGTTTTGGATTGCTTTTTAAGTAAATATATTTGTGCTGGTGCACAAGCTTATTTACTGGCTTTACCAGCACAAATCACATTTATACTTGCAAGTAAAAAAAAAAAACACATTTTCTTTAGCTATTTTAAGTATTTGCTAAAAATACATATATCACAATATTTTAATTTAATTTGAAAAAAAAAAAACTAAAAACAGGTGTAATTCATCACATTTGATTATAGTGTATTTATGGCTCATATGGCACATATTTTTCGAAAAGGTGTTTACTGTAAAACTGCCTAAGGTTGTTGCAGGATTTTGTATTATTTTTATTTTATTTATTTATTTAAGAAGTCTCTTCTGTTCACCAGGGCTGGCTTTAATTAAAGGAGTAGTTTACTTTAAAATGAAAATTAGCCCTTGATTTACTCACCCTCAAGCCATCCTAGATGTTTATGACATTCTTCTTTCAGATGAATACAATCAAAGTTATATTAATAAATGTCCTGTCTCTTTCGAGCCTGATAACGGCAGATTGAAGCTTAAAAAAAAGTGTGTCCATCATAAATGAACTCCAAACGGCTCCGGTGGGTTAATAAAGGCCTTCTGAAGCAAAACGATGAGTTTGTGTAAGTAAAATATTCATATGTAACATGTTACAAAGTAAAATTCTAGTGAATAAAGGCTTTAATCATGTTGATTTGGGGCTCAAGAAACATACATTTTCATGATTCATTTTATCATAGTTACAAATTTTCTTCTTGAGGGTTATATATTTATACAGTAAATTATGGTAACTCTTAAGGCCATTGCACACTGAGTCTGACATTTTCGTATGCATTTTTTCGTGTTCGTGATTCGGTGGCTCTGAATTTTCAAAACACCAGTCAAACACCAATCAAACCGCTTGCTACAGATGCGAAAAACGCAGAAAATCGAACCAGTTTCGAACCAGATTGTTTTTTTTGTTTTTTTTTATGATGGACAAAAGTTTCAGAGACAGTGTGCGAGCATGATTGACATAACGTGAGGTCGTATGAATTTTCTTACGTGCGGAAATTTCGAACGCGAATTTCGGATTCAGTGTACAATGGCCTTTAGGCTTTTTTTTTTTTTACTTATAAACCCCTTACTTATAAAATATATTTTTACTTATAATTTTTTTTATATTTTATAAATAATATATATATATATATATATATATATATATACAATGTTAACTTAAACTGATTCAAAAAAATTCTCTACATGTTATCTTGCAGTTAACCAATCAGCTTTTTTTTTTTTTTTTTTTTTTACTGTATTCATTTTGTAGTGTTTTTCCATTACAGTTACAGCACTAACCAACTTAAACCAGTCTGGAAAGGCATGCATGCTGAGAAGTCTGCCTGCCATGCTTTATCGGTTGAGGAAAGGGTGGAGTGATTTGTCAGGGCTTGACCAGTGGATGTGCAGGCTACCACTTGTCCTTTCCCAACATGCTTTCAGCCTCTCGGAGTGTGATGTGTGATGTCAGCAGCTTCAGACTAAAACAGGCACCAAAGGCTCAGTATACAATCAAAGCCCCAGACCACCCATCCCTCTCATGGGGACCAGGAAGCTGGGGGGTAAAAACAGGAAGCTGCATAAATCAGAATCCCTGGGTAGGCAACATTTGAACAGAGAGCAGTTTCTCCCCATGCTGTAATATGATGAAATGTGCATTCACCACTGCAGACCACAGAGAGCATAAGCAGTGAAAAATCACTTTGTGTTCTCAGAGTTTAATCTTGAAGGAAGTGCAGGCCTTGACTCAACTGTCTCAAAAGCAACTGTGCTTTGTTGAAAAATGCAGGGGCATTAGGTGATCACACAAGGATGTCTTTTCACATTTTTCAAAGCTTTATTCTTCTGAAAAGTAGAAGTGAGGAAATGAATCTGGCTTTTGTAGTCTTTGATAAACCTTCACATCTGATTCACTCCAACCGGGCATCCTTTGTTTCACAGAAGACCCGCTGATCAACATCCTCTTGTGGTGTAACCTCTTCGGACGGCCATCACTCAACCGACGCCGTGAAATGTTAATAGCAGATTTAATACTCCCACGCATTTAACCTTTTGAAGAGATGTGTGACTGAAATTGCAATGAGCTAGTTAAATTGTTTAATACAGGTATTCAGAATGAGGCTTTTAGAGGAGCTGTTGACCTTTGTGTGGACGGATCGAGGAGTGTCATTAAGGTGATCTAATTGAACCTATATTTAATGTGTGACGTTTGGTGGCTGTATGAAATTATTGTTGGTTTGGTATTTTGTAGAGTTCATTTTTTGTCAAATTGATGCATTAGATTGAGAATAGTCATTTTGTTATGTGCTTTTGTCATTTGTATTTGTTGTTTTAGTAATATTTATATTTAGTTTTATTGTAGTTTTAGTTTTAATTTTCAACTAACGGCACTAAATGGTTTGTAAGTATTAGTTATGTACTATTTAATTTATTTTATTGTGCCTTTGTTTCAATTACTGAAAAGAACTCTAAATAGTTTTAGTTAAAGGAGTAGTTCACTTTTAAAAAAAAACTTTTGCTGATAATTTACTCACCTTTCCTCAGTCGAAAAGAAATTAATGTTTTTGATGAAAACATTCCAGGATTTTTCTCTATATAATGCACTTTACTGGTACCAAAAGACACTTTCAGTGCAAACTGCAAACTGTTCAAACAAAGGGCTTTAAACGATTCCAGACGATGAATAAGGGTCTTATCAAGCGATTTAAAAAAAAAAATGAGTAAGGTTTAAGATTTATAAGCTCAAATGGTCGCCTTGCTCTGTTCTGTGATGCGCATTCGTGACTCTCCTGTTTGAACTCGTTCATCAAATGAACGAATCTTTTTCCGAGTCAATGCCTTCATTTCGTTCGTTGAATGAACCGTTGAAGGAACCATCTTGGAGGTGGTGGGAGGATGGAGGTAAATGAAAGCGTCAGCATCTGCAAACTCAAACATGTGAAAGTTCCTGTCATCAAGCTGTCTTCTCCCAGCTTCAGTCATACCTCGATCTGCATGGTATGGGGGACAAATTTCAATCTGGGTTTAAGTCTAGACATAGTACAGAGTCAGCCTTATTGAGGGTTCATAATGACATTCTTAGAGCCATGGATAACAAAAACTCAGTGGTTATGGTGCTGCTTGACCTTACGGCTGCTTTTGACACCGTCGACCATGCAATACTCATCGACCGGCTCCAACATGTTGTGGGTCTACAGGGCACGGTGCTAAAATGGTTCTCGTCATATCTCACCAACAGAACCTTCTCAGTAATGATTGATGACTTCTCCTCTTCAGCTGCCCCTTTATCATCTGGTGTGCCCCAGGGCTCTATTCTTGGTCCTTTACTGTTCTCTCTTTATATGCTGCCACTAGGTCAACTCATTTCTAAACACAAAGTTCAGTTTCATTTCTATGCTGATGACCTACAAGTCTACCTTCCTGTAGTTTTGAATAATCATTCAGCATTAGATCCCATCCATAATTGCATCCAGGACATTAAACGGTGGCTCTCTCAAAACTTTCTTCATTTGAATGAAGGTAAGACTGAGTATATATTTTTCACCCCGGACTCACCTTGTAGCTCTCTTAATTTTGGCCCTCTCACGCCCCAGTTTGCATCCACTGTACGTAACCTGGGTGTTGCTCTTGACAATAGATTGCATTTTGACAAACAGATTGGTGCAGTAGTTAAGATTAGCTTTTTCCAGCTGAGGCTCCTCAGTAAGGTGAAATCATTCCTGTCCCGTGCTGATCTAGAAAGAGCCATTCATGCATTTATCAGCTCAAGGCTAGATTACTGTAATGCCCTCTACACTGGGTTTAACCAATCTCTTCTCAACCGTCTTCAGATGGTTCAAAACGCAGCAGCCCGTCTCCTTACAAATGTCCATAAACATACTCATATCACCCCCGTCCTCTGTTCACTTCATTGGCTCCCGGTACGTTATAGGGTGGAGTATAAGGTCCTCATGTTTGTTTTTAAGGCCATTAATGGTCTGGCCCCGGCATACCTCTCTGAGCTGCTCACTATATCCTGCCAGAACCCTCCGCTCCTCTCAGAGCACCTCTTTGATTATCCCCAAGTGTAGATACAAAAAGTTTGGAGGCCGATCTTTTGCCATCCAGGGTCCTACTTTATGGAATGCCTTACCTGCTCCCCTATGTAACATTACTGTGTTTAGTGTTTTTAAATCACAATTGAAAACATTTCTTTTCAGGAAGGCTTTTAACACGTAATCATTTGTTTTGTTTTTAGTGGTTGTGTTAGTTATTTTGTTGATTGCTTTGATTAGCTTTATCTTGCAATTTTGTATATACTGTTATCTTTTTATGTATTTTATGGAAAGCGCTTTGTGCACCTTTCTGGGTGTTGTAATGGCGCTATATAAATAAAGATTGAATTGAATTGAATTGAATTTACAGTATACCGCAAGTATTAGAAACGATTGGATAGATGACAAGGTAATAAGTGACGTAGTAATTGAGACTTCCTGGCAGAACTTAACGCTAACGCTTCCAATTTGGGGCGGGGTTATCTGGTTGGCTGACCAATAGGAAATGAAGGGCAAACTCAATAAACTTGTGTCCTTATTTTTGTCATTTTATTTGGTGCTACTAGTGACAGAATTTGCTAATTTTACCAGGATCAACGTTGTAAATGACTGAAATGGGGTAAGATTATAGTACTACAGTATATATCAGATCATTTAGTCAATCATTCTCATGGAAGAATTTTGATACAAATGTTTAATTGTAATGTTGAAATCTTTGACTTTATATTTGCAAATCTGAGGACAGACGTTGTGAAACTCTAGGGGGTCTTCAACTCCGTTTTCAACCAAAAATTTGTTTTACGTGTTTTGGCCATTCATTTACACAACAACTGTGTTTTGGGCGCCCGAAAGCACAAACTTTTGAAAACGGCTTTCAAAGTGCAAGATAACGTTACCGCCTCCCTGTAAACTTCTGAAATGCGAATCTGTGAAAACAGTGACGTCATGTGCGTGTATTATGTGTTCTGTCTATAGGTGCGCAGTGACATCGCCAACTACTGGCCTGGTAGCAGAATACAGCGTTTTTAGTCGTTTTCACAGATCGCGAATCACTTAAAAAATGCAAATTAAAAACGTTTCCGTTCTGAGTACATCATTGGCGTGTAAACGAACCCTAGAGGAGGCAAATGAGATTACTGCTTTCTTTTCTCAAAAGACTTCTCCATTTAATCTCATTGCTGTAGGAGAAACAAATGAGAAATTAAAGATCTTACATCTCATTTGTGATTTTGTCTTTCCTGTGGGATTTTAGCTGATCGAGTGTGTGCTAAACAAATGAATGGTGATCAGCCTTCATTGAAGGTGATTTGTGTGTGTGTGTGTGTGTGTGTGTGTGTGCGCGCGCACATGTTAGATCGTTTGTATGCCTGGTTGTGTAAGTCTCAGTATCTCTCTCTCCATCTCTCTCTTTCTTGCTCTTCCACTGTTCTTTTTCTCTGTAGCCCATTGCACTTTGCAGAGCAATTAGTTCATTGACTGTGAAACACCGGGGCTTGTTCTAAAGGTCAAGCTTAATTCGCAATTGCTTGGAAGAATTGCTTTTTTCTTTACAGGCAGAAAAAAAGAACTCTAATTAAACCTAAAATCTCAACAGTATTTATTTATTTATTAATTTTAATAGGTAGAAGAAATATGGGTCTAATAATAATCTACCCTCATTTTCTTTTATTCGGTGCAGAAGGTTTGACCAAAGCACCCCTGGATGTGGTTTTAAGAGACTTGGATGGTTTATTGGTTTCTGCAGTGTCCACTGAGGAATGTCTTAATGTTCTTGTCATGGAACATTAAAGATATCAGTAGCCTACCTGTCGTGCATCACATTTTCTGTGAATCGGTCGAATTTCTCACAGAGCAATTTGTATAGTGCCAGGAAAAGTGTTTGACTGGAGGGCTTTTCCTACATGGTTTATTTCAAAGGATGTTGCAAATACACTATGTAGTTGTTATATTTTCAGAATTAACCAGATTTAAATGTAGATCAAATATGAATGGAAAAAGAACATCATAATTTTAAAAAATAAATAAATAATAATCTCCTTAGCTACAGTCCTAGTCTAGAACATAGTTGGGCCAATACTGGACAAAGAAAGAAAGCAGCCAGCCAAGCGGCAAAAAATAAATTAAACTCCAACAGCTGTTCATATTTTTGCCATAAATCTGTTGCACAGGCTCTGTCAAACATCTCCAAGCTCTGGAGGCTGAACAGACAGGGAAAAGCTGGAGTTTTTTAGATCAGGCTATTTTAAACATGATTGCGCTCATGTTTTGTGTCTAGGTTTTTTTGAGAACTGAACTGTGTTGATAGGAACATCATAGAAACATTATTATGACAAATAACATTGTCATTTAGCTAAATTCTTTCATTAATTGAATTTAAATGATTTAATGATTAATTATTAAATTTATATTATGTGGTTTTGATCTGTAGATAATTTGATGAATGAAATGATCCGTTGGTAATGGGTGCTATGAAACAACAGAAATCCAGCTTTGTTTGATCAAGATAATTTTGACGTACCTTTCATTTTTATCAAAGACTTTGCTGATAAATAGAAACGTAGTGCAAGAATTCAGTTCTTCTTAAGTATGTGTGTCCAGTATTTCACCAGTGAAATGTGAGTTATGAAAGTAAACTTGTACACTTGGGTTAAACAGATGTATAACAATAATAATAATAAATGCAGGCTAAAGCTCTGCATGCATGTTACTGATACAAATGAGCAAACAATTCTCAAATCTCTGCTGTTTTGCCACCTTTGGTTTCTTGCCTTTTGCTTTAAACAGTAAATCTGTACTGAAAACATGGTCAGTTGTTCCTTAATTTGTTATGCTTTGGTATTGTGATTCCCTTTTGTTTGGCTCAATTTTGTGTCTTAGGGGATTTAAAGAAAGAATAAAGACTTAATGACATTGAGCTCTCCCCCATTGAGACAAGTGTCTCTAACCCCCCCTAGACTCTTAACATATGTTTATAATTTGGCTGTAATAAGCGTGTTAAGCTGAAAGGGTTCTGCATTTATGTGTTCCAGCTGTTCAGGGGAATTGTATTGATGAAGGTCATGGAAGGGTGTTTGCCCAGGTTTATTTACACCTTATGGTGTGACAGGAACCTAATTAAATGTGTCATCGTTGATGTTGATTTTAAATTCAAACTAAAAAACTTGTCAAAGACTGTTTTTCCAGCCTGTTCTCATCCTAAGGCATCATATACTGATGCTTTTGACATTTCGTCTACATCCAACGCACATGGCGCCCTTTAGCGTCAATATGAGATGCAGATATACATGGGCCAGAAGGCGCTTCCTAGTGGTCTAACTCTAAACCTACCCAACTAAACCGAACAGAGCTTTGTGCGTGTTATATTGACGCTAAAGGGTGCCATGTGCGTTGGATTTAGATGAAATTTCAAAAGTGTCACTATATGATGCCCTAGGATGAGAACGCGTTGGTTTTTCATATAGGGAAGTTTCAGATGCAGCCACTTTCTTTATGAATGGGTCATTGAATCATTGAGTCAACCGATTCGTTCCAAAAGGCAGATTCATTAATCACTGATGGGGGTTTGCTCCGAGATGTGCAGCTGTTTAGATGTGACTTTGAAGAAATAGAGCAAAAACCAACAATATTGTGCCTAAAATGTAAGTCACCTAATATTAAATTATTGTTAATCAACAGTACATTTGCAATTGGGCTGATATTTGGGGAAAACAGTGAGATGATCTTGCTCATGTGATATTGCTTAACTATATCATATGTATTTTAAATATTAAAAACTGGTGGTCGTTTGTACCCCTAGCTGCACAAAAAAACAAAAAACATATTTTTGAATTCCATCATACAAGTTCTTCTTTGTTCAGCTGAACTGCTCATTAATGGTAACTCAGCTGGAGCTAACTTAGTCTCACTTTTTGGATCACTTTGTATTGTTTTCCAGCTCTTTTGATAATGCTTTGCGCTAATGTGTGTTTTTCGTTCTCCAATGTTCTCTGTCTGTGTTTTCTGAGAGGAGTGACTGCAAAAATTCATAATATTTGCATGTGATCTTTCTTAGTTTAAATGACGCAACTGAATTTCAACCCCGTTTCTCTCTCTCTTTGTCCTTCAGCTCTCCTTTTCACCATTTCCCCTTTTTATTTACATGGTTCAAAGGCTGCAAACTTGTACAACTACCTTTTTTACACTCATTTTTCCTTTGGATGATGCCACTGGCCTGGAACAGTGGATATTCAGTCTTTGCTCGGTCTGGAATAGAAACTGGGCGCCCTCACTCCCCAGAGGGCACCTTACCAGGTGAGGTCATGGAGATGGCAGCAGTTAAAGATCACCCATCTGGGACCCAGCAGCTGTAGCTTGCTTGACATTTACTCTGAACCCAGTGCATATGTCTTCCTGTCCACCAGTGCCCTTGATAGAAATCACACTGATGAGCAAAACTAGTTTGAGCCGTCCCAGATGTTTGCTTACCCTTTCTCTTATGAAAAGGCGCCTATAGCTAAACTGCTGAAAAAACAACAACAACAACAACAAATCTTAAACTTGTCTAAAGTGGCTTGCTGGTTTTAAAGGGTAGCTACTGTAACAAGTGCCCTCTATATTCCGCAAAACTGACTAGCCTGACCTTGGCAGATTTTTGTCCTAATCATTTCCAGAAATATTTTGAAATATATATATTATTATAAGTAATAAATCATAATACTATAATGTGACTTTAAAAAAATAATTTGATTCAAATTATTCATTATCCATTCAAAACTTCGGGGCCAATACAATTTCGCATTTAATTTGAATGCTTCATTCAAGATCATTTGAATAGATCACAAGTGAGAGTAAATTCATTAATTTAAATTGTAATATTATTTCACAATATTGCTGTATTTTATACACTGTAAAAAAATATTTTCAAGATTTGTTATCACAACATATTTTCTTTTGTCAAATCAACTTTATAATAATTTATTAAGTTGAGATAACTTATTATTCTGAGTTTCTGATGATTAAATTAATCTCCTTCATTGTATTAACTCACTTTTTCAAGTTCAATCAACATAAAATTTTAAGGCAACCCAGGTTACTTACTTTTTTAAGTTAAACCAACAATATTTTTTATAGTGTAGTAATCACAAAATTTTTTTCTTTTATCAAATCAACTTAAATAATTTATTTAGTTCAGATAACATATAATTTTGAGTTTCTGATGATTAAATGAATCTCCTTCATTGTATTAACTCACTTTTTCAAGTTCAATCAACTTAACATTTTAAGGCAACCCAGGTTACTTACTTTTTTAAGTTAAACCAACAATATTTTTTATAGTGTAGTAATCACAACATTTTTTCTTTTATCAAATCAACTTAAATAATTTATTTAGTTCAGATAACATATAATTTTGTGTTTCTGGTGATTAAATTAATCTCCTTCATTGTATTAACTCACTTTTTCCAGTTCAATCAACTTAAAATTTTAAGGCAACCAGGTTACTTACTTTTTTAAGTTGAACCAACAATATTTTTTACAGTGTTGTGACTATCTTAAATGTCCAGTTAAACTGGATCTTATTGACTAGTATGTATGATTTGGCCAATTTGATGCTGGTTTTGACTGCTTAAGCTGCAATAGCTTGTGCAAGTAACAAACTTAGACCGTTTTGAAATTTAAAGGGGTCCTTTTATGCGCTTTCACAAAAGTTTTTTTTTTTTTTTTTTTTTGGAGGGGGACGCACTAGAATTTTCTTTCATGCTTGATTGTTCAAAAACACATTGTTTTTTTTCACACATTTTACATAACAGCTCATCTCTCCCCAGTCTGGTCCCAATGCTTCGTTTAGTTTCGCTTTCGATAAAGCCCCTCCTTCTGAAATACGAAATGTGCTGTGAATGTTTTGCTGGCCCAGTGTGTTGTAATTGGCAGCACTTAACATGTGTTTGGGAAATGCCGACCCCTCCTGAGTGTTCTTCTCTACTGTAAATATTAAGGATGGCGTCAATTTCAATCCCATTCGAGCCTGATTCAGACCCTGACAATGTTAATAAAAAAAGAGGACGGAGGCATCCAGAACGGATGCACAGACTTTGCAAGCACGGATTTCACAGGATGGTTGATGTTTTTCTTTTTTCTTATACATTTTAGATACAATGTTACATCATTTATTTGGATCAGTAACAAAATAAAACTTATAATTGGAACTGTCAATATAAAACGCGTCTACAGATAATAAGATCCACAAACAACAAATTGTCCAGACAAAGTGGAAACTGCTCTATTTCAGGAGAAGCTGTTATGCATAGCCTGCATTGAGGTTCTGGAAGCTGTTCATACATTATAATGTTCAGGAACAGTGTTTAAAATACGTTTTTACCACTCTAAGTTTGTCAGCCTAAGGCCGTGTGTCCACCAAAGCGTTTTTAGCCAGCTGAAAATGCTAGACGCTCTGCCGAAGACGACGTGCTTTGGGCGCTTGAGAGCGTTTAGGCAGCGCAGCGTTTTTTCCGTTGAGACGTTTCGTTGCTATGATACAGAATATCCGCAGCAGTTTGAATGTTGTGACAGTTGGTCGGTGTGGTACTAGTCCCGCCCCTCCTCCACTGTGATTGGACGGGTGGGTAAAAAGTGACAGTTATGAGCGCTGCGTTTTATCCAAAGTTGAACATTTTTCAACTCCCAGCGACCAGTACAAACGCTGGGCGATCGGCGCTTCAGCGTGAAAAAAAACGCTCAGCGCCTCGGTACGCTCATGGCGTTTAAAAAACGCGGCGCTCCCATTGAAAACAATTGAAAACATACGCCAGGCGCATGGAAAAACGCTTTGGTGGACACACGGCCTAAGGAAGATCAAACAAATGTGTTGTGGAAAAAACAGCATCTCTTAGCTCAACCAGAGCAGACACATCTCAGCTGCTTATATCCTCTCTTTCATTAGCATGACGCAGCTATTTATGTTTGTTTTGGGGTTAACCAAGTCTCAGCAAGCAGCACAGAGTCTCTTTGTCCCACTCATCACTGCAGTTTCCTTTCTTCCACATGGCATTTTGTGTAAATGAGAGGAGCTCCATGGGAAATGGACATGCCACACATTAGCATAATATCCTCATTGTGTGTGCATGTGGCGGGCCGTGTGCCTCATCTGTGCATCTCCTGCATTCATTTCAAGGGTAGAAAATAACAATAATCCCCAAGGAGTTTAATACCACAGTCTTGGCCATGAGGTAAGAGAGCGAGAGAAAGAGAGTAATTCTACAGCAAGCTGTGCGTAAATGTATGGAAATGATCCAAGACTCTCTGATAGACCACCTACACCTCACATTCAACCAAATCGTATTACAGTTTTCGAGGCTAAATTAAGCCAGTGCTCCAAAAAATAAATAACATTGAGTTGCCTGTAATGCTTGATCAAGTAACTGAGAGACACACCGCAGTCTGTGCCAATTTTCGCCTTGCTTGAGAGGCAGTTTAGCAAACCTGGACTGTTCTCTAGGGGGTTCAAGGCCATTATTTTGCAATCATCATTGTTATACAGTCAAATTTGATTTGAACGTCAAATTGGGACTCCATGTTCCCTGAGGCGGTATGAGTGGGCCGTCATTTTAGCGCCTCAGTTTTTCTACTTGCTTAATATGTCCTTAGAGGTGTAATTAACTCGCAGTGGCTGGGCAAATGAGCTGATTATAGATAAATATAAGTTGGCCATTATGGGGTTAATCAGGGATACCGCAGCTCTTCGGAAATGAATGCTGTTCGGACAAAGACCATTTGACCCTACGGTTAAATTAGCTATCTTAAATCACTTTTGTCTAGCAATGATGCATTAAATTAATATCAAAAGGAAAGAGGTTTACATTGATAAAAAAATATTACATTTTTTTCCAGTAAGAGGAGTTATTTTGAACTTTCTATTCATCAAAGAATCCTAAAAAAGCATAATGACACAACTGTTTTCAACATTGAAGTAATATGTTCGTTTTAATAAGAAATGTTTCTCGAGCCATTTCTGAAGGATCATGTGACTGAAGACTGCAATGATGCTGAAATTCAGCTTTGCCATCACAGGAATAAACTACATTTTAAATTATGTGACCCGTGCTGGAAAAATAAGTCGGTATTCGCACAGGATAATTACGAGCTACAGGCAAAACTAGTGAAAAATTACAAATCCCAAAAAAAATGTGTTCCTCATCTTGTTATTCCAGTGCTCCAAATAACAATTAAACATCTGAAGGTATCTTTATTTGTATGTTTTCTGAGAGGATTGCCTTATGTGTCTATGAAAAAAGCTGTCCCTCAGCACACGTTTGGTATTGTTTAAAAGCGCAGCTTTCCAACTTTGTGAATATTCACATCGAATTCTCAGTGACATGGATCTGAAGTCTGAACCAATGAAATGTGATTTTCAAACTCATGCTGGGGTGAACATAACGATTATTCGAGCTGACTGACACATCCAAAGCGTTAACGCAAAGATGCCTCAGACAGCGCACTATCCAGATATATAAAAATATCTGTGTTGGCGAGTATTCACGCAAACATGATCTGTTATGTGAGCGTTTGTTGGGGAAAAACATCTGATGTGTAACATTAGGCTATATTAGATGTGGTACAGTAGGTATATAGGCTGTCTGTGTCATTAATCTTAATCAAACAATTGTGGTATATAGGGAAAAGTATCTATTTTTCCGATACATATTTGGTGTTTGCCAAATTAGTTGGTATTACCAGGGATTTTAAGGTATGGTTGCTAGCCTAGGTGATTTTGTTTTGGAACCTTCTTTAACTCGATTTCTCTCAAAATTGACTTTGCTGACTTAATCGACTTCAAACAGGTGTAGCTCATAAATTATAATTATATAGTGTGAAAAAAAAAAACAGTTTTTAAAAATTTGCTCATTGCGACTCTTTTTGCCAGCACAAGTCTGCCAGCACAAGTCACGTATATAAATAAATAGAATAAAAATAAAATAGATAATATAATAAAATAGAAATGTTATTTCTTATATATATATATATATATATATATATATATATATATATATATATATATATATATATATATATATATATATATATATATTATATTATATTATACTGCAACAATATTTCATGATATTAATGTTTTTCTGCATTTTTATTCAAATAAATGCAGCCTTGAAATCTTACCAGCTGCAAACTTTTGAACGGTATTACGGGAGTGTGTAGTTTTTCTATAAATGCACGTGAATTATATAGTTTGTTTATTTCTATACAAATATTTTCTGTTAAAATTATGACAACAGATAAAAAAATTATTTCATAAATATTATTTCTTAATAAATATTTATGTATTTTATTTTGTGTCCTTCATAATTGATTAAATGATAAGCTCAGTGAATTTGAATGCATCTATAATTTCTAAAGCCTTTTTATCTGTTCTTTCATCTGTCTTTTCTTAGCAAATATTGATGTGTTTAATTGTAAATTACTTCATTTGCATACCATGTAATTCAGTTGATTAAGATTTTTTAATGAATGTACAGTGCTATGAAGTAAAGATTTTCTTACTAACATTCTCATCAATCAACATCCATCAAATAGTCATAATTAATAATATCTGTCAACTAGTCCAGTCATTAATCTGTCCTAATACCGTTTTCTTTGTTTAATCATTGTCCAGTAGACTCTATTAAGAAGCTGTTCTCCTCATCTTAGCTGTGCAGAAAAGACAAGTCATGTGATCCCTCCTCGTTCAAGCAGCCCCCCACCCCCACCCCCCCATCACATCCCCTCAGTGACAGTTCCTCTCCTGGGGCCGGGACATGTGCTCCACTATTCTCATTCATTATCTTTGCACACTTCCACCAGTCCGCACCAGAATGCCAATTGCTCAAAGGAGTGATTGATTATCTTTGTCATAACAATACCGTGGACTTACGTGCTCACTATGTGATTGAGTTATGGATGGTTGGCCTTTGTTCTGAAAATGAAATCTGTTGATTTTGTGATTTTGCCACATTAGGTGTGAAAGTTAGACGTATTCCAGGCACAACCACTGTGTTATGGATTCCATGGAAATCAATGAGAGACTTGGCAGCCTGAAATTTTCATGAGAAACTGTTAAAATTAGCCTTTTTCCCTTAAACTGAGTTTGACAGCACAGAATTTCGCTATCGGGCTGGCAAGTGGATTTCAATCTGCGGAATGTAACCTATAATTGCCGTAACATCCATTCATTTGGTTTGTGTAAGGAGATGGATACCGCTTATTCAAGGGTTGTTATATAAATTTAGCAAAGTACACCGAATGAAATCTGAGCTGTTCGTTCTTTCTGCATCTCTTGTCTTGGTGATGAGGTAATGTTTCATAAAGAAAGGCTGACAGCATTCATCATCATAACCTCCATTTGACTCTTAGCCTAAGCCCTGTCTGTGAAATCAGGCCATATAGTATTATGTAGCTTATATATTTATATATATATATAGAGAGAGAAAGAGAGAGAGAGAGAGAGGGGGGGGGGGGGGGTAATCTTTCTATATATCTATCATATCAGGCCATTCTCATCCCAAGGCGTCATACAGTATTGGCGCTTTTGCCAATGTGTATACATCCAACGCACATGGCACCCTATAGCGTCAATATGAGAACATACATATCAAGTTTTGGATTTGAAAATAAGGGAAATTTTTCGGCGCCCACCGGGAGCAGTCCCACCACTCCAACCAAGCACCAGTATCCCTTACATTTTAAGGTGTTAGCTAAATATATATATATATATATATATATATATATATATATATATGGCTTATTTGCATATATTCTTTTCATTTAACATTGCTTGTCTTTACATTTACATTTTATTTTCATTCCACACACTTTTCATTTCATATTGCTTTTCTTTTACAGTTTTTCTTTTCATTTCACATTACTTTTCTTTACTCTTTTAGTGAGTTATTGTACAAATTTGTTGCATACTTTGCATTCTTTAAGACTGTTTTGGAAGGAGTGTATTTGTGGGCTGGGCCACAGTGGTTAATTTTACATGAGAGTAGAGCAAACAGTTCTGTTGTCTAGCATCCTCCTATTCTCGGTATCAATCTTTCGTACTAAACACCCTTTCTCGTGCTAACATACATCATTCCTTCTCCCGTGTGAGATGCCAACCCAATCTCACGAGAATTGGTACGAATTTTATTAGCTGGCTAATCCATAACAATTCATACGACCTCACTCGTAAGAATTAGTACTAAATCGTTGCTAAATCGTACATATTTTACGAATTGGCCAATTCGTATGAATTCGTACGAATGACCTACCCCTGACCCTGCCCCTAAACCTCCCCATTCACATGGGTTTAGAGTGAGGTCGTACGAATAAGCCACTTTTTAATCACTTGTATGATTTTGTACGAATTGGTCGTGAGATAGCGTTGGAGATGCTAAAGTCGCAGTTACAAAATGCTTGACTGTCCTGACCACCCTGCTCCTCTTTGTTTCCCCCGCGTTGTCACTCATCATCTGACTTCGCGACAGCTGTCACTTACAGTACCTGTAGTTATTGCGAGGCTAGTGACAGAGCTCAGATTTGGAATGTTTATTTCTTTGTTTTATTATATTTTAATAACGGAGGTTAAAATAGAGAGAATTACGGGAAAATACTAATACAGGAAGACGGCGGGAAAGAAGGGTAAAATACGGGACTTTCCCGGCCAAAACGGGATACTTGACAGGTATGTATGAGACGTTGATATGGGCCATAAGGCGCCTCCTAGTGGTCTAACCCTAACCCTACCCCTGACCTAAACTGAAGTGTGTTAAATTGATGCTAAAGTGTGCCATGTGCGTTGGATGTATATACGCATTGGCAAAAACATCAGTATATGACGCCTTGGGATGAGAATGCGTTGATCATATATATGCTGTTTAGTGCACACCAAAACAGCATAAGCTGATGACCAGGCATACTGGGATTTTGTGGATGCTGTTCCAATCCAGGCTTAATGACTTCCCATAACACACTCTGATGGTTAAACCTCCAACATGCGAGTGGATTTTGGTATTGCAATTAAATGCAAATGATCCTGACTCTGGAGGCTTTGGATCAGAACTTTGCATCCTCCTGCAAAGAGATGACCCTCTCTCCCATCGGAGAAGTCGGCTCAGAGTCCGGCATCGACTGTCATTATTTCTCCCTCAGTAAATGCCTTTGTCACTTTAAAGTGAAACTCCTTCCAGCGGTACGGAGTCAGGAATCAGAGGCACTGGGGAAATTAAAAGCAGCAGCAGAAGCCGTTACACCTTGCGATTGATGATCCAGGTTCAGGTTCGCTGGATCTCTGGCTAAACCTGCTCTCGATCCCACAGGTTCGGGCTAAACGCACTGTATTATTTGTTAGCAAGTTTATCCTTGTGTAAAATTCACAAAAACCATTCAACATTCGCACGTGCCGTTTTGAATGATTGCAAACAAGTGTTGATTTGGTTTGGGGGTTTAAGTGAGGAGGTATACTGGTGTGTTAACATGACTTGCTGGATATTGTATTTTATTTTGGGCACTTACTCTATGTTTAAGCACGGATGCTTAAAGCCATTTTTAACCATTGATGGTGAAGACGCTTCTCAAGTTAAAAATTAAATGTAAATTAAAGTTGCTCACTAACACAAACATTCACACAAATAATATTTTCTTGAGATTTTAATATTTTTTAAAAGATGTAACTTGCAACCCAAGTTGCATTTTTAGATAAACATTTAGTACAAACAGTAATAATGTGAAATATTATTAAAAAGAACATTATTTTTTCAAACAAAACATTTTTTTGTAGCATTAAAAATGTTTTTTGATTAAATGCATCCTTGCTTTTTTAGCAATTGTGTGTGTGTGTGTGTGTGTGTGTGTGTGTGTGTGTGTGTGTGTGCATTACAGATCATACATTTGTTGCTGTTTTGGGTGGCAGCATTACATATAAATGTAAATTTACAAAAAATAGAAATTGTAATACTATTTTAATAATCAATACTAATTATACAAGATATACAATAATTCGAAAACATAGTGATGAATGGGGGTATGGTTGAATCGTTTTATTGCAATGCTATGTTTACATGAGCTATCCAACAGAACTGAACTAAAACGAAACTAAACTAAAATTCACTAAAATGACTGAGACCTCCAGGACCTACTGTATAGTATATATTCAGTTTGACATTTTATGAGAAAGTACTTAATTCCCAAAGCTTGATCACTTCACATGTGTGCGCAATACCCAAAATGTCTCTATGATTGTCCTCTTCATAAATACCTCATTGTTTTTTATAAGATAGCATTCGGACGAAAAAAGAGAAAATTCACTTTTGAATTTGTTCTACTATCTTCTTTTGAAGTGAACCAATGTGAGTCTCTTCGTGAATCATATATTTAAAGCGACCATACTCTCTCTGTATAATCTAACTCAAAACATTTTTCATTTTCAGCCTTTTAAACTCATTCATTTGATTTTATAGCAGCTCAAAGCCTGACAGGGGCCGAGAAAGCAAAGGCGCTGCGTTTACCCCCCTCTCTTTCTTTGTGTGCGGCTGCGATTCCATTAAAACAGGGTGCACAGCTTGCTGCGCGCCAGTGCTACTCAGGCAGCAAACCAAATTGTTTGCCTTTGTGTCATTTCCGGCCGGTTGGGCTTCTTGGATACGCTCGGCCCCTGTCACTTTGTCTACGGCGCAAATGGTCCCGGCACACTCCCCTGCCTCCCTTTAGAAGCGCGCTGACCTCACCGCCTTGGGGTCCAACTTGGCTGCAGGGTGCAGCATGGCCCAGACGCCCTCTTGTTCTCCATCTCTATGCCAGGCACACCAGAGCCCTTCATTCGTGGCTTCTGGGGCTTATTCATTTGGCCTATCACAGAGAGACAGGTTTAGGCGGGGGCGATATGTGTGTGTGTGTGTGGCATATGGTTAGGGGGTAGTTCTCCATTTCCCATCTTGCACCTGCTCCTCAGAAGGTGATTGGAGGAGGGATGCACAATACTTCAGGCAGTTCTGATCAGCGAAATGAACCAAACCACAAACTCTTTTGCTAACACACACATACACACCCCTCCAGGCCCCCAGCTAACTCATTTCCCAATTATTTGTAGGTCAGCAGTGTTAGTAGCATGATTGTGTAGCCATTTTACCATTATTCTCGTAAGGTCTTCCATGGCAGCAATTTGGATGTAAGCGGGGTTAGGGGGAGGGGGCGTAATGACAGTCGCATAAAACGAAAGCAAATTCCATTTGCCTGCTTTACCAGGTCACTTTAACACTAACTTGATGAACAGAAGTTTTCTTTCTATGCAAACAGCTGTCGTCTTTAAGGGATTCGTCAACTACAATAAAACAAATAGAAATTAATGCTTTACGCTATGGGTGCAATCGTATTAGATGAAATGAGAAATTTTATTTCTTGAAAACCAGTTGTGTTTACATGGATGTATTTGTCCATTTAGGCCCCCTTTACACGATGGGAAAACGCAGATATTTCTCTGCGTTTTGCCCTCTCATTTACACGAAAACGCCGTTTTTATCACTGAAAACGATTATTTCTAAAAACTCCGGCCAAAGTGGAGATTTCTGAAAATGCCGGTTATGCGTTGTCGTGTGAACTGGGAGAAATGGCGTTTTAGGTTCTCTCTTGTCGATTCTGATTGGCTTGAATGGCTTTATCCTTAACCCCTACACTGCCACCAATAGGTTTGGCGTAGTTACTGTATGATGGCGCTCGACGGCGTATTTATGCGGGTGTGTAAATGATGTTATTTTTGAAAACGGAGAGGGGGAAAATATTCGTTTTGCTAAATACCCGGCTTTGTGTAAACGTGGTCTTCGGCTCAGTAAGCCAAAAAAGAAAACTGAATTTGGATTGCATTGAGAATTGATTGCATTTCTGAATTCTTTTCTTTTTTTCACAGTTTATTGTGCCTAATAACTCTTTGAAACATCATGCACATCCCGCTCTTTATTTTCTCATTCCTGAATGTTTCTTTATCAATGTAAGGTCTTAATAACTTAAAAGGGTTAAAAATTGTAATTTACTCACTCTCATGACGTTCCAAAACCGCCAGACTTTCGTTCATCTTCGAAACACAAATGAAGATATTTGAATGAAATCTAAGAGATTTATGTCCCTCCATTGACAGTCCGTACAACTACAAATTTGTCACTTAAAAAAGTTCATAAAGAGGTAAAATAATCCAAATGAATTGAGTGGTTTAGTCGAAATTTTCCAAAGATACACGATCACTTTATTTAATGAACTGATTTAATTTAGGCTTTTATCCACATTATTCACATTAACATTGATCAGCGAACATAAACAGAACCTCAGCCATACTTGCTTGACGCACAAAAAACAAACCTCATTTGTTCTTGCGGAAGCTCAAGCGTTCAGAGCAACACCTCATTGGATCTCGCACATCGTTTAACATATCTAGTGTGAGTTGATAAGTGTTTATATGTGAATAAAAGCCTAAATTCAATCTGTTCATCATATAAAGTGATGATGTTTAAAGCGATAGTTCACTTTGAAATTAATTTTTGATATGTTTTAGCTTACCTCAAGGGCATGCAAGATGTAGATGTCTTTTGTTTCCACAGTATTTTCAATTTTGATATTTTTAGGTCAAACCGTTCTTGTCTGTCAGTCATATAATGGAGGTCTATGGTCCCCCGCACAGAGAAGTCCAATTTAAACATGATTTAATGACTCGTAAATGTAAGTACACATTGATGGCCTAAGACACGAAACGAGCGGTTTGTCTGAGAAAACGAACAGTATTTATATCGTTTTTACCTCTTGTAACCACAGCCACGTCCAAGTGATCCGAAGGCACGAGCGCTTCGGTCTGCGCAAGCACCGGAAAGTGCCGGAAGTCGAAAAAGTCGGAAAACCGAAAATCAATGTTGTCTGTTGATATATCGAAATCGTCTTCCATTGCAATTTCCTGTATATCTAAATATGTTTAGATCTTCACAGTGAAGGGTAACACTTCTGAAATCTCTGTGTAAGCAATGAGTGACGCACACGCTCTTCACTTCCGTGGCTTTCCGGCGCTTGCTCTCCCTCAGAGTACTTGGACGTGACTGTGATTACAAGAGGTAAAAACGATATAAATACTGTTAGTTTTCTCACACAAACCGCTCGTTTCTTGTCTTAGGCCATCAATGTGTTCTTACATTTACGAGTCATTAAATCATGTTTAATTTGGACTTAATAGATAGACCTCCATTATATGACTGACAGACAAGAACGGTTTGACCTAAAATTATCAAAATTGTGGAAACAAAGACACCTACATTCTTGAATGCGCTTGAGGTAAGCTAAAACATATCAAAAATGAATTTCAAAGTGAACTGTCCCTTAAACCGCACAATTCATTTGGATTATTTGAAGCATTAAATTGGTAGTTGTTTGGACTTTCAATGGATGGACCGCAAAATCTCTAACAAAAGATCCTTTATATAATCACCACAATGTCATACCACTCAAACCTTCCTCACGCATGAAACGTGCGACAGATGGGATAGCACATTTATGATGTTTTCGACTTGATCAATTTCGTTTTCTGATGTGAAGCACAACATTTCTTTAAGCAATGTGGTGCAGAATTGGCCGCAAACGTCCTGTCAGGGGAACAGATGTCCTTAGCCTCATCGCCAGGAGTCCCATTTCCCAATTAATGAGCTGTGTCCCTATCCCGTTCTCCTACCTAAAGCCCACCTGGACAAACACACATCCACATACTCTGTATGTTCCATCTTTCATCTTCACCTAACAGTCTATCCTCTCTGCCTCATTAGAAATATACACTTTTGCATGCTCCATATAAATCATCGCCTCTGGTTTATTGACTGTTTCGGCATGCTTACAGATGATGTGTGCAGTTTTTTTTTTTTCCCACCATGTTAAAATACTTTCTCAATCCCAGTTTAAAGCTGAAGTGTGTAAATGCAGTGCCATTAATACCAACAGATAGAATTACAAATAAAATGACTGTTTTTAAACGGGTTTCCCAAACACTCACATTGTTTGGGGCCAGTTCATTTTCAGTTTCAGATTTTTTTTTTTTTTTTTTTGTCTATTGATGAAAATATTTTTAAAAATTTGAGGGTCGTTCACACAAAAAATTACTACTATAAAGTTTTAATAGTTCCAATTCTATAAGAATAGAGAAGTCCAAACCACAACTGTAATATAATGACAAAGAGAATCACGTTCAGATTTGTTTTGACAGCCAATCAGAATCTATCTGACTTTAAAGAGCTCCTGTATTTAAAGAGGCTATTGACATAACTACAGCACACTTATAATAAACAGAACCTTATGGTCCATTGCTGTGGATGCTAATATAGTTATTGTTGATATTGTTGTTGTCATATAGTGTCTGTCTTGATTAAAATACTTTGTTATTGCGGTGTTGCTCATTTTCCTTATCATCTCAGTTATCGTTGATGAAAAAGACTTTCATCAGTAATTTAGTAGACTATATTAACACTATCTTTTTTAGTTTGTGGTTTACTCCTGTACCTCTAGAGATGGTACTATATGTTGAACCCAAGCGCCGGTTCACAGCCGCTATTGATCCGTTCACTCTCCAAAACGGCACTCATAAATTGGGCCTCAGTCCAAACTGAGAGCGCAAAAGCTTTTACCTCAATTGACTATAGACCATTTTGATTAATACAGTTTAACAAATTATGATAACAGACTTGAGTTGGGGGATTTTTTATTTTTTTTATTTCTGGCACAAACAACTGCATTACATCAGGAGAACAATTGGTGACATTAGTCAAATTAAAATGTAGCCAAAGGTCAATTATGGAGGGAAAAAAAAAACTGATCTAGACCAAATCTATCAGAGCAGACCAATGCTAGTCGAGAAGAAGTCTGTAGATGACATTGGTAGGCAAAGACTAATTCAGTGTGAACAAAAAGAGCATTTCTACAAGTAATTAGTATGATTCCTATAACCATATTATGTAATTCGCATTAAAGTTCAGCATTAGGCTCAGCTGGATTCAGTACAATCTTCAAATCTTAAAAAAATGGGTTTTATTTTTTCTAAAGTAAGTGATCGCAAAAAACAACAACAGGGTGTTGCAATGTCATTCCTGATTTTCTGTGTGGTTGCTTGGGAGTTACTAGGGTAGGTTATCAGTGATCCGTTTGGACCAGGCCCCCCACTGTTCAGCACGCATGTGATTCGTGTTTAACTGTCATTGAGTGAAAGTTTATCATTTGCACTTTTTTTTGTCTTTCGTGTCTTCTTGCGCTTGAATGTACACATACACACAAAATTATGTCAAACTACCGTCTTGGCTACTATTCACGTAAACACAGTCTGTTTTGTCTTAAACGTAAACGTAAACAGAAAGAAATCGGATGTGTATTGCTGCGTTTAAGTCCTCCTGGGAAGTTCGTACGTACGAGGTGGGAAGTCGTGTTTACGACGTGAGATGCGTTCAAGTCAGTTTCGTCGGAGCAAAATGGAGGTGTACCATCTTTTAATGACTTACACGAAAATACAGCAAGGTTTGTTAACTCTGCTAATAAAAAAGAATGAAGAACAAAGAATGCGCATCAGGTGTGTTTTTCTTTTTATGTTTTTTATTAGCTTATGAAGCTAATGTAAACTCTATCATTAGGTATAATTTTTATATTACAATGATATATTTTGTGCAGAGAGCTTCCTTTATAAATGAAAAAGCCTTACAATGTCAATGAGTAAACATTGAAATTCAATTAAAATTTACCGTCAACAGACGTTGAATGAACGTTTCTCACTGACACGCCCCCAAATCGTACAGATCGGGGCTTAAAGAAAATCCCGAGCTCCCCACTGGTATTTACAACATTGTGGTGGCGTTCAAGTGCGTTCAACTCGTAATTACGATCTATACGAGATGACTTGAACGCAGCATATGATTATGTTGGATCTGTGCATTTGCTCTTAAAGTGACAGCAGCCTATAAATGCCTATTTATGTCATTAATGTTAATGACAACAAAACAACAACAACAACAAACAAAAGGCAGCTTTAACAGTATATTTAATTTATACAGTGAACACTATAGTGTAATTATTACATTTCTGTATCTAAATAATGCTGTTAGATCTTTTTTATGTTATTTATGTTATTTTGTATTTATAAAAATATATAACTTTCCTCAATGATTTGAAGGATCATTCGTGCGTGTAGCCCAAACAGGGTAAGTTAAATGCTGAAGTTTAATAGTTTAATAGTTTAAGAGTAACGGGTTTAATATTCAACAAAATTATTGATTTGACTGCACTGACACGATTGGATTAGAACGGAACTGAGCTGGACGATGACATGACTGTTTTCTGCAGAACTACTCTATATGAACTAATTTAATATTTGATGATCTTAACAACGGAGATGAATCAACACTAAACAATGACACTGTTTTCTTTTAGAGCTGCCGTACACCCGAAATGAACTCTGTTTGCATCATCGATGCTGCTTTTAAAAAATCTGTGTTGTATAAAACACTACATAAATAAGGGTGCGTTCACTTGAGAGGTTTCAACAAAAACAATCGCCACCAATGATTAAAATATATATTTTATTCATTTTTAATATATGCTCTTTTATTTGAGTTTGTTTACTGAGGTTAATTTTTGTTTTGGAGACCGCTTTAGATTCTTATTTACAAATGGAAACCTGTTTTTCCCCTCAAGATCTAGAGATTACAGTGAGATTACAACATGAACATGCTATGTGATTTGTGTTCACAGGGCTTTGTGGAGTACAAAACAGCTTTAAGGTTCAATATGTTACATAAAAATGAAAGCTGAATAATTAACTCATGAATATTAAACATGTGCGTTGTATTGCTTTGCCGTGCCTTTGATCGCATCTAGAACAAAAGCTTTCTAAATGTGAAAAATACTGTGCAGTTCATACAAAAGACAGATGGAGTGATTTATCTTTTAGTGTGGGATCTTAACGTGACCTGATATATATATAAATGTAAACGCACACACATACACATCAGCCATTCACGGCTTGCTGAGTCTGTTCTTATGATTCGTTGTTACTATCATTTTGCTCCCAATGCGTCTAAAATTTGCATAATTTTGCCGTTATGTTATACTTATGCTGAGCTGTGTCTCTGCGTTTTTGTTTGTTGAATATCATGTATTTTTTAAGGTTTAGAACAACCCTTGCAGGCCTAGTAACATAAAATGCCCTTACACAACATTACGCATTCCCTTGGAAGAAATATGTAAGACATATTTCAGAACTTTGCTCTGGATTGTGTCACCAGGCGATTGTGCTCAGCGATTATTTAGTTAATTTGCACAGCGCACTGCACTGTATTAGAGCGGCCGCTCGTAATTCCTGCGATTGCGCAGGTGCCTGTAAATCCTTTTGTTCTGCGTCTGGCGGGCATTAGTTTGACCTTAAGCTGCTTCAGATATATGCCCTTTGCTGCTGGAATAAATTCAGTCTTCGAGGCTGGCGCTGCATTTCAGAGTAGTTCACACCCTCCGTCAGTGTGACACGGCCGTCTCCCTGGGAGATCTGGAGGCACGTAGTTGAGCCCTAGTCGGTGTGTGAGCCGTGTGTCTTACGGAAGGCTAATGATGAGATGGTGTTATTGGTTTTTGATGAGCCTAGCCGTGCGAGTACAGGAGAGAGATTACTCTGTGTTTCTCCGATGGTTTTGCCCAGCACTTCAAGGAGCTTCATCTACAGAAGAACATGTACAACTATTCTACTTCCCAGATTGAGCCCCTTTTTTAGTTTTCACTTTTCTGCCATGTCATTTGCATATACAGCTAATGGTCACCCGCAGGTAGTGAATTAATACTGTTGCTTGTTTTGCTAATGATCCCTTTTGACAAGAAAAACAACAAACAAAAAGTGGTTGAGCATAAATACAGTGATTTGCATAAATGATCTGGGTTTTTCTTCCACTATGAATACTTTTATGTCCCTGAGGTTGATTCATATTTTCTATTATCTGTCTATGTGGTGAGAACATAAATACATTTTGTTTTGTTTTGGAGCTGTGGTGTGCCAACTTTTCTCTTCTTTTTTTTGTGCAACTTTTAGATGTTTTGTCCTTTGGATGTGCACACTTTGTGTTGAATCTGTATTATCTATCTATTTCAAAATGTCCCCATATACCATACATTTTTTTTTATTATTATTGATTAACTCATCTAGAACCAGACTAGTCTTGTTCAAAAGTTTGGGGTCAGTAATCGTTTTTTAAGTATTTTTATTTGAAAGAAATTAATATATTGAGAAATTATGGATTACATTGATCAAAAGTGATAGTAAAAACATTTATCATGTTAAAAAAGATTAATATTTCAAATAAATGCTAGTCTTTTGAACTTTCTATTCATCAGAGGCTCCTAAGAAAAAATTCCTACTTCATAAAAAATATAAAACCCCAACAAATGTTTTTAACATGTTTTTAGCACCAAATCAGCATATTAGTATGATTTATGAAGGATCATGTGACAAGACTGGAGTAATGATGCTGAAAATTGAGCTGTACCATTACAGGAATACACTGCACTTTATCTTATATTAAAATGGAACGCAAACTTTAATAATATTTCAATATTTAACTATTTTAACTGTATTTTTTAGCAAAAAAAGTTTGTCAATAGTAAATTATGACTGAAATTTTCACATTGTATATCTTAGCCAAAGCAGTCTGCCATTTCCACAAAAGAAAGCGTTATTTAGTATGTACTGTAAATGCCATTTATTCATTCAGAACACTTGGCGGAGATTAAAAGCCAAGTTTAAAGGCTATTTGGACGGATTTTACTTTGAATTACGTTGAACAATCTCAGCTTGTAATGTAAGGGATCTCATATGAGAGAGGTCACAGGTTAGTCTGATTTTTCTATCCATCCAGCTACACTCTGGCACCATTTCGAGACTGAGGTTTGCACACGAGTCTGTGGTAGTGGCCGGGTCTCTTGAGCCCCGCGAGGAGGGGAAAAACTTCAGAAAGGCGGCAGAGCTCCTCCAGAGAAGCCTCCATATCTATTTGACCCACTTTCCACATCTAAGCATCTGTTCCAGAACGAGCCGTGCACAGACTCGAGAGTTAGCGGATGAAGATGTCCGTTCTTCTAATGACTTGAACCTTGTGCTTAAGATGTCATTTTCTATTTCATGTCCGACTGAAAGCCCCACCTGCCCAATCTGCCAGCTCTTTGTGGCGAGGGGACTTAATAGCTACGAAACAGATGCCAGCTGACCTCTTGCCCTCTGCTGTCCCCTGGTCATCACCTTGGGTTCAGATGTCTGCCTGGTGTCAAGCAATCACACAGCTTCACATAATGAGTGCTATTTGAGATATCATTGATGGAAAGGACAGATCTCACATTTGGGTGTCTAGCTTTGAAAGGTCAAAAACAAGTTGTGGTAACGTCTTGGAACAGATTAGACACATCAGGACGGTGTGATGATTGAGAGGCTAACTGTTTTTTCTCGATCTCTAAATGGACTTTTCTTCACCAATTGTACTCTAGTGTCACAGGTATCTTAGTGTTTAATGATCTGAGCTGTCAGCTGAAAGGTTAGTGTTTCCGATACTGAAAAGGATTTGAAGCGAACAAGATGAGGTATTACTGATGTCACTTCCTGCCTCTGCAGTGACGGTGCCCTTGAGCAAGTCACTTAGGACTTCTTTGGGGAGTCAGTCTCTGGAAAATAAGTGGTAGTAGATGAAAGCATTAGCTTTTGGCAGTGCTTTCAAGATTCTTTAAAAAATATAATTAATCATTTGTGCATGCTTTTATTTCCCCCAGATGTCTATTAATACCACTGGCCATTATGGTCAAAGTCAAAAGCACAATTGACCACAATCGTCAGCGCTCTCTGAAGAGCATTGCAAAAGGAAAACAAAAATCACATGCTTTTCATTTGCCCATCATTCTGACCTCAATTAGACCATTCAGATCATATAAAAAGGCTGGCTTTGATGTACCGCTGAGTGACTAGGACACTGTTTAGGGTTCTCGATTCCACTCAACTTGAACCCAGCAACTGATTAGAGGATGGTTGTGCCACTGTTTGCTTTAATATCTGTAACTTTTGATATTATTTTCCTACATTTGACTGCTGCAAATTAAAGTTGTTTTGAAATCTACAACTTATATATAAACTGTGTAAGTGTAGATTGTTGTCAAGTACAAGTGCAGTTTAAAAGTCTAGGGTCAAAAAGTCAAAAATTAGTTTGGTAAAGTTTAATTGTTATATTCCCATTATGAGGGTGCACTTTTTTTTAAATAGAAATCTTTTCTAACATTTTAAATGTTTTATTGTCACCAATCTTTTGAAGGGTTATGTACAACAGATAACACATTTTTTTCATCTTTACTGTGCGTTCACACCAGACGTGAATAGCGCGTCAAATTTGCGTCTACCGCGTCAAATTCGCGTCTACCACATCTAGTTTGACGCTTGACCACTTTCGCGCGTCAAGAGTGAAACTGACGCGCGTAAAAACAAAAGTTTGAAGCGAAATTTATGTGCGTCATGCGCGTCAGAATCGAACTTTTTTTCTCTCACGTCCAGACACAAACTTATGCACATGTATTTTGGTTGTCTAATAAATAACATTCAATACAAAATGAACATGTCTCGTATATTGAAATAAAGTTTTAAGTGATAAAATATTTGCTTTGTTGTGCATTAGAACCACACCAGGCATTTAGTCATATTACAAAATAATTTATTGAAGCATCCAGATCCTTCACCATGTGAGCAAGCAGCAGGCTCCTGATTGGTTAACACGGCGCGAATTGACGCCAAAGTTCAGATTTTTCAACTCAGGCGGCAGACGCGAATTCGCGTCAAACGCGTGAATGCACAAATAGCACTAACTAAATCATTCGCGCTTAACACACCAGATGCTCAATTCGCGCCTTGACACGTGAATGAGGTGTATTCGCGTCTACCGTGCCGCGCTCTACGCCTCATTCGCACCACAGCAATTTTTACGCGCGTAACACATCTTTGCATTGACTTAACATTGTTACCGTGTTACAATAACGTGTAATTGTTACATTGTTAATTATATATTTAAGTTCTGAGTTTTATTAAAGGGTTAGTTCACCCAAAAATAAAAATTAAGTCATTAATTACTCACCCCCATGCTGTACCAACCCCGTAAGACCTTCGTTCGTCTTCGGAACACAAATGAAGATATTTTTGATTAAATTTGAGAGCTGTATAACTACCACATTGGCTCCTGAGGGACTGCCTCTTGACGGCCCAGAAAGTCAATGAAGAAAATGTTTAAATATCCCAAGTGACCACCGTGGCTCAACTATATGTTTATCAAGCGACGCGAATACTTTTTGTGCGAAAAAACAAACAAAAATAACGAGTTTATTCGACTATTTCTTTTCTTCCTTGTAGGCCAGAAACGAGATTTCCACGACGCATGCGCGAGAACTGCGATCTGCTTACACTACTTCAGATCGCAATTCTCGCGCATGCGTCGTGGAAATCTAAGGAAATCTCGTTTCTGGCCTACAAGGAAGAAAAGAAATAGTCGAATAAACTCGTTATTTTTGTTTGTTTTTTCGCACAAAAAGTATTCGCGTCGCTTGATAAACATATAGTTGAGCCACGGTAGTCACTTGGGATATTTAAACATTTTCTTCATTGACTTTCTGGGCCGTCAAGAGGCAGTCCCTCAGGAGCCAATGTGGTAGTTATACAGCTCTCAAATTTAATCAAAAATATCTTCATTTGTGTTCCGAAGACGAACGAAGGTCTTACGGGGTTGGTACAGCATGGGGGTGAGTAATTAATGACTTAATTTTCATTTTTGGGTGAACTAACCCTTTTATTAAGTTCTTACTATTGGGTTAGGGTAGGATTAGGATTTGGTTTGGTTGTAATTATGCATAATTTACTGTTACTTCTACGATAAGTACATGTAACATATGTAACAAGGACACTGTAAAATAAAGTGTTACCGTCTTTCCTCAGGAGCTGGTGGCCCTGTTTGAAAGCAGCTTTATTTTTAAGTAGTTAAACTGACAGTGTTACAACTGTCCCTGTGTTACAGGCATGCCTTGTCTTCCCTGTATACGAATCTGGCAAGCACGCAAGTTGGATACGTATTTAACCTGCCTCAACACTAAAACGTTTATGTCTGTATCTTTCTTCCCTCTTCTATCTGCACGATTACCCTGCCTCTCATCTGCACGATTCCCCCTGTTTGTCTCTGTTGATCTTTCCCTTCATTTAATGGTCCATTTGATTTGTTCCCCCCCCTAAATGGCCAAATTATGGGATTGAGCCTTGACACTGCAACAAAAACAAAAGATAGAAACACTGACGTTTATTCACACTTCACTATTCAGAAAGCTGTCAGTTATTGGTTCAGCACGCATGCTGTGTGGGTTTCATCCTTTTCCCTTCAATTCCCAACAGCTGTTTTGCTGTTTGAGTCCACAGCAAAGCCCTAGTGCAATCAGAACCACTGCATATGGTGCTTGTCTTTAGTGAAGCATGATAATGTGTCCGACGCCTCAACAACGTGCATCCTGCTCATCTATCCATATGGGTTGTTAGGGAAAAGTGCAGCACCAGTTAAAGGAAGTGTGGGATTTAATTTGCTCTCGGCACAGGGGGCTGTGTCCAAAAGTCACTCACTTTTTTGGCCTCTGTGTAACCTGTCTAATGACTGGCGCTCGATGTCGGCGGGCAACCAATCAGAAGCCAGCGCAGAGAAAGCTCAAAAGCAATTAGTCGCCCAGTGCCATGTATCATCCACGAAACAACCCACATCTTCAGCTCTTTCTCGTTTGCCCTCGTCTCATTTATAACCCTCATCCCCTACGCCTTTTCGTCCGCCCTCCAGAAAGCAGTCGCAGACTTCAGAGGGACACTCCTTCCATTCTCATCTTCCATTTCCCCTTTGCTATCATTTCCCAGGATTCTCTTCCTATTTGCTGTGTAAATGACATGCAGATAAGAGTTTTGCTGTAACTTGCCCTATTTTTCATGTGAGGCTCAGTGGCTTTTGATTTCTTTCGCTTTCATCTTCGCTCCCTTCCTTTGTTTTGATCAACCATGGTCTGCTCTCAATAATGACCTAAAAAAGCTCGTCACATACAAGGTGCTTCTATCCCGTCTGCATCATCCGCTAAATAACATGTGATTCCCTCTCAATTGAACTCATTTTTTGACTATCATTTATGTCACTGGAGTGCAAATTGCATCATGGCACAAAAGCCGCCCTGGATTGCTTTCTTGCTTTGAAATATCTAGTTCTGATGTAATCAGCAATATTTTTTATCAATACCCTTTTCGTTTCTCTCTTTCCCTAGACTTTTGGAAAACTCAGTTGAGAATTAAATATATTTCCTAGCACTTCTGCAATGGCACCCGTCACATTGTAATTGGAAATATCTGTAAATAAATATGATAACAATGTATCAGATTTAGACATCAAAACAACCTAACATTGTTTTGCTACCTAACATTGATATTGTCAATATTGAAATGAATGCATGAACCATTGTCAATTTTCTTGGATGGATATTAATGTATTGCACACACAGCTAAGGATATTGAAAACCGTGTCTGTATCGTTTTCATCTGTACGATGTAAGGAAATGAAAATGTTGCCTAATTCATTCAGTTGGTTTTAATATTTACCAAATATGTTTCCCCTGAGGTTGTTTGTGATGAAACTGCGTTTTAAGACACGTTTGGTGATTGATGGCTGATGTTATCCAGTCTGCAGTGAGGTTAACATTACAGAACCGGTTATGATTGTGAAGAAAATAAATACTGTAACATAGCCTACCGTTAAGAGTTAATGCTTTCTTTCTGGAGACATAACACCGTACTGAAACACTGACTAAAATTCACACAGAATGTGTGATCCACCGCACCATTTTTCATTATTTTTCTATGTAAACATAAGCTAGACACTTACACCACGGCTCACTGATTTTCAAGGATTTTTTAAATGCTCTGATTATCTGCGCTGTGATGCTGCAACTGATCCAATTCCCGAACGAACGGTTCTTTTTAGTGAATCATAAACCGAAAGCTCCACCTCTGTATATCCGATTCCCAAATGAATCCTATTAAAGGGTCATTCCACCTCTGGAAAGATGAATGTGTATTTAAAATGGATGAATATTTCATGTTTGTTCATTTTTTGGAAATACGTTAGCATGTAACACTAGCTGGCTAGCGCCGCCAGAGTGTCAGTGTTAAGTTTGACTGGCCAATTCTCAATTCTCATGTAGATTCTTTGTAAATATCAGTTTGCTTACATTTTTTAAATCTAGTAATTTCTGTAAACTCAAGTAATTTGCAATAGAGCGGCAGTGGCTCAGTGGTTCATGTAGTAACCTGGAAGGTTGGTGGTTCAATCACTTGTTCCACCTGACCAAGTGTCGAGGTGTCCATGAGCAAGACACCTAACCCCGGCTGCTCCCGACGAGCTGGATGGTGCCTTGCATGGCTGACACTGCCGTCGCTGTATGAGTGAGTGAATGGGTGAATGCGAGGCAATGTGTAAAGTGCATTGGTGGCCATGGGTCTGTTTAAAGCACAATATAAATGCAGTCCATTTACCAAAATAATTTTGTATAATTTTTAATTTAACCCAAAAATGTTTTGTTCTCTTGTAATGTTTTCCAGTCCACATTACTTTATACAGTAAGTTGAGTCAACAGACTGTATGTTGCATCAATTAATGTTTTGAAGTGTAATAAACTTGACACTATAAGTTGACTCAATTTAAAAAGCAAAGCAACAAGATGACTTGACTTAGTTAAGTTGAGTCAACTAATCTTTTTTTTTTACAGTGTTTGTAATCAGTATTATTACGGGAATAAATGAATTAATGAATGAATGATCGTTACCAAAACTTTACCTCTGAAAACTGCATAAACTTTAAAAAAAATACTTTTATTTTTGGTTTGCTAATCTGCTCTTTTTGAAATTGGTAACTGATTGCTGAGGCCAGAAAATTCAGTTAGATTTGCATTTCGCAATATTTCTTTCTCAAAGAACTAAGCTGGAATCATTCATTACGATTTCCATAGTAGAAACTCTCAATTGGCCCTAGGTAAACTAAAGTGTGCACTTTGATCCATGCATGTGAGTTCAGGAGGAGATGAAGAAGACTCTCTGTCTGAGTGTCCCACCTTATCAAACCACTGTCCTCCGCAGGGGTCCCCCTGACAGTGTGGCAGTATCAATGATTTCCTCAGCCTGGGTAACAAATGGGGCAGCCCTTGCTCCCCTACGCCTTCTATCTAAAAAGTGAATTACCTCTCTAATATCCAGCCTGCTCAGCCGATCAATATAGCGCCCGAGGAACTGATGAGTGGTGACTGGTTTGGAAGCTTTCTCCACCCCCCTCATGTTTTCACTGTTTTCTTTCTTCTGTCTCAATTCTATCCCTCTCGCGCAATGTGCTGACGGTCAGAGGCTAATACCTTGATACTTGGATATAAAGCCCATGGTACTAACATGGAATTCCAAGGTACTTCAAAAAATACCATACTTTTTTCTTTTGAATCTTAGGCTTTGTTCTCACTATAAAAAGTTCAGATTTTATCTTTAAGAGTGACTTCAGAGTACAGAGAGTACAATTCTTTTAAAGAAATGAATAGTTCTGTTCAACATTATGTACTAAATATTGATCAAAAGCTTATTTTTCATGGTTACAAAAGATTTTCATTTCAAATAAATGCTGTTCTTTTCTATTATTTTTATACATCAACAAATCCTGAAAAAAGTATCACGATTTCCACCAAAAATATTAATTACAACTGTTTTCAACATTGATATTAAAGGGTAAGTTTACCCAAAAATGCCACCCTCTTGACTTTCTTCTTTCAGCCGAACGCAGTCGGAGTTATATTAAAAACTTCCAAGCTTTGTAATGAGAGTAAATGGTACGGTATCTGAGATTTTGAAGTCCAAAAAAGCACATCCATCCATCATAAAAGTAATCCACACAGCTCTAGGGGGTTATTAAAGGCCTTCTGATGCAATGTGATGTGTTTTTGTTAGAAAAATATTCATATTAATCATTTAATAAACTGTAATCATCACTGGCTTCAGGTAGCGGCTCTACGCGTGTCTTATGACGGGAGAGTGACCTCTGACCTGACGCAAATCAGCATATTAGAAGGTTTTCTGAAAGATCATGTGACACTGAAGACTGGAGAAATGATGCCATCACAGGAATAAATTACATTTTAAAATATGGTAAAATAGAAAAGTGTTATTTTAAATAGAAATAATATTTGACAATATTACTGTTTTACTTTATTGATCAAATAAGTGCATCCTTGGTGAGTATAAGAGGTTTTTTTTTAAAAGGGTAGTGTAACATTTTACAATAGGGTCTCATATATGTAGGCCTATATATATATATATATATATATGAAGAGTTCAGATGCAAAAGCCTCTAAATGCCATTTGAAATTTTGTTCTAGAATGACCATTTTTTATCAAGCTTGTGTATTTAAGTTCAGTAATTTCTCTTAAATTACAATTAATAGGTAATCTTCATTGCCATTTAAGTGAAATTACTGAACTTAAATATACAAGCTTGATAAAAATGATCATTTTAGAAGAAAATTTCAAATGGCACTTAGAGGCTTTTGCATCTGAACTCTTCATATATATACGTATATATATATATATATATATATATATCAAAGCCCATCACAAATTTCTCTGTTTGAACAACACAACATAGCTTCTATTTTTACACAAAAAACCTTGTAACTGAAACCAGAAGCTGTTTGTTGTGGTACAAGGCATGTTTGAAAGAAATGTGTCATGTGAAGCTCCGATTTTTCAAGACAGTCTTCTTCTACCGCATCTAAATCTTTTCATTTTGTACATTTCAATGACTATAACCAAGCTACACCTTTTGACTTTCAAATACTCTGCCAGGATTCAGATTCGGTTTTAGCGAAGGCGCCACGCTCTTTCCCTGACATTTCTACGCGCGGCGCGGGCGTGCTTCACTCTAGTGCTAAATGTGTAGTCATCGCACTGCAGTATTCATAAATATAAACAATCCTCCATCTGCTAACGCACATTTTGAAATGTCACATCTCGGTCTGTGACAGATGCATCTGCTTTCACTCCAAACATCTCTCTCCGAGGGACGAGAAAAGAAAGTCTGTCGATTAGCAACAGCTCCTTTTGGAGCGCCATGGCAGCGTGCGCTATTATTTTAGGAGCTCCAAATTAATTCAGTTCTGCTAAACAGGCTAATTTCATGCTCTTGTGGACAAACAAAACTCTTCCGCTGGCATAAAATGTTTGTTGTGCAGCATCTGGAACATGAACACAATGGATGCCTGTGATGGGCCCTTGTTTACATGGGAAGCTTTATTAGAACCTAAGCCAGTTCCCTGAATTTACTCGACAAGGTGTTTCTCAGAGCTGAAGATGACATCAGCAGAGACATCTGTGGTATGCGTTTTTCGCCTAGCAACAGCACATGTGCTGTAGGGGTGTTTTCTCAGAGAATCTATTGGAAATTTTGGGGGGAAAAATTACTGATTATTGGCATTAGGGTCAACTTCCGAAAAGAAAAATGCGGGACAATCGTGGTTCTTTACGGGAAACAAGGGACACTCTTAATATTTGCACTGTATGACACAGTATACTATATGTCATTTCAGGTTTGGATCCATTTAAAGGGTTCTCAGACATAAACACATTTGTTTTGCTTAACCTGTCCTATTTATGTACAATTTAATTCTAAAAGGAATTTTAAGGTCACACAAAACATAGTTCATATAATATAGCATTTATCTGAAATATTAAGCTTTTGCAACATTTTACACTACATTTTAAAGAAATTAATACTTTTATTCAGCAAGGGCGCATTAAATGAATCAAGTGACAAAGACATTCATAATCTTACTAAAGCTTTTTTTATTTCGGGTAAATCTCCTTTGAACCTTCTATTCATCGAATTTATCCTGACTTCTTCTTTTTTTATTTTAAACATTAATGATCAGACATGTTTCTTGGGCAGAAACTCACATCATTCCCTCAGGAAGATTTAATGTTTTCTCGTGGGGCTGGATGTTGGACTTATGAACAATAATCACATTGTTTAAATTCACCAAAACTGAGTTGCCGAAATCATAACCCGGCCGGACAATGATCTAACCGGGAGCGACCAGACAGCAGAGGATTCTGTTTGCAAATCAAATTTATACCAAAAGTCAATTTATAGTTTATTGGGATGGTCTGATGCCTGTGATTGGATGATGATCGGTGTCGTGATCATTCTCAAGTGTTGTGTTGCTGTTGTGTCAGTCAGATCAGTTTAGCGCTCAATAAACGGGACATGGGAGGTCCCGAACGGGACAAATGAATTAGGCCCAATAATCGGGATGTCCCGGCTAATTCGGCACAGTTGGCAACCCTAGTTGACAGTAAGTGTATATAATAAATTATAAAGTTTCATTGGACTATCATTTGTCTCAGAAAAGTTTATATTTTTGACTTGCATTTTTGGCAAGAGTTACAAACTTCTGATGGGGGAAAAAGACTAAAAGAGTTTATTTCTCACAATTCTGGGATAAGAAGTTAGATTTGCGAGTTATAGACTAGCAATTACAAGACAAAAGATCAGAATTGAGTTTATATCATCAGTTTATATCATGAGTATAGTCACGCAAGTCAATTGCAAGAAAAAAGTCAGAATTGTGAGATAAAAATTCTGATGCTTTGCTAAAAATTTAAATTTAAATTTGAAAAAAAAATTACTGCAAAAATATAAACAAAACAAATATGAATTCAGTAAGGATGATTAAGCTGATTAAAATGATGCACCTTTTGCTTTGGCTGTGGCACAGTGGGTTTTGCACATGCTCATTACACATGAAAGCTGTTGTGCTGGCGGGATGCAGGTACAAATCCGGTTTCCAATCTAACACTGACTTATTCGCTATTGACTGTGTTCCAGAATCCTCTCATACAGGCAACATTTTAAGTCATTGCAATGTGAAGACTATTCCAAAGAGTAAGAAAAATACTTTTTAGTTTTTACTTTGCAACCAGCAATGCCCAATATAATACCTGGAGTCAGGCTTTCATCCATACTTCCACACTAACCAATGAGAGTTCCAGCCTTCATTAACACAAATATTGGGTTGGTGTCCATGGACCTAAACACTTCTATTTTTTTTTATTTATTTTTTTTATGTTACATTTATTGCTGACCTCCCAGTGTGTCAGTCTGCCGAGAGTAAACCTCCTTGTGAAGACAGCCAATTAGAGTGTGTGTGTGATGATCCGGACCCTTCTGCCGGTCCTGTGGTCATGTAATTGCTGTGACAACAACAGAGACTCCAGAAGTCAGCAGAGTGAGTGAGATCTGTATGCCAAGCAAATGTCATGTTTAACATGTCTTCTGAGCTTTTAAACAACAAGAATAGACACCTGTAAGTGCCATATACCCATATATACATATATGGCTTTCAAAGAGATGTATACTACTTTTGTATATTAATTGAATGAATTTAATGAATTTAATTAAATCAATACATTGTTATTTTAGGAAATTAATTACATAATTTATTTATTATAATTAATAATAATATTTAATAATAATAAATATATAACAAATGTAAATTGTTTGTAAATATATGTATTTATTTATTAATTTGTTCATTAATTAATAATAATAATAATAATAACAATGAAACTAAATGAATTAAAAGTAAATGTATGTATTTATCTATATAATCATCATCATCATTATTATTATTATTATTATATGGGAGCGTGTGCAGTGTGCCCTTCTTTTCTTTTGTTGTGACTTACAGTATTTTTAAAGGTAGTTTAATTCATCATTCCTAAAACACTCTTTAATCACTGCTTCTTGTCACATATTCTGTAATATGCATGTCTTATATAGTTGGAGTATTGTATATTCAAGTTATGGACATTTTAGCAAAGTTTTCCAGAGATTGAACATTGGATGGAGACTGTGAAGCTCCATGCTAATCGATTACCACTGGGTAAACGGAGGCAGAAGGTTCACAATAAACTTTTTGCTTCTTTTCCCTAAGTTATAAAACATAGTTGGTGACGTTTAAGTACTGTACCTTTCTGAGGACGAAAAATTAGCCATTGAACCACCTCTCATGTGGTGACATCACTTCATAGCATGCTGACACTGAATGCGAGCTGCGTTTGAGATACCTCGAATCCATGTGGCATTATGGGAGTCCGTAATGCTTATTATTATATTTGTGTAAACAACGTTTCAAAGAAATTAAAGAAGAAAAGAACAAACCATCTCAAATTCTCACTTTCTGATACTTTAGCCACTTCTACTAGGCTTAGCCTGTCTAAATAAATAAATAAAGTCTATCCCTGGTAGTCTTAATCTTCCATTTTGTTCTGCCCCAGTTCAGATATCATGGTGTTAGCCTGGGGGAAATATTGCTGTAACTCTCGCCTGCAGAAACCCATTTACTGATGGGTAGATGATTGACAGTCATCCTGGGGCCGAGCCTTCCCATCTTGATCCCCTCCAAACGCCCTCTGATTGCTTTCCGACAACAAACAATCCCTGATGATGGAGAATTATCCCAACACGACCACTGGGTTTTGTAAGCGTAGATAAATTGCATGTGTAAGAAAACTAGCGTGACTTTAAAACAATGCCCTTACTGCGGTGTTTGGAAGAGCATATCTAGCCCTTTGGCTTTGAAGGGTTAATTCGCTCATACATACGTTATGTCACCATTGATTTTTATCAAAACTTATATAGCAATTTGTCTTTTTGAATAGTTTATTTTCTCATTTTATTTTATTTCATTTGTGCATAAATGGAACAAACTTTGGCTTTGTTCAAAAACCCGTAAGTTTGATCAATACTAATTGCCTCAGCACACACTATTTATTAGCAAATATTATGTCTTTGATTTCTTTCCTAAAGCACTGACAGTCCTCTGTGTTTTAGTAATGGTAGGATATTGTTCCTGAGGAAATGTTTTTTTATTAGAAACAGTAGGGGACATTCAGACAGTCATAATTTCTCTCAGTGTGTGCATGTTCCTTTGTTCATTGAGTAAATTTCGGCTCTAGTGGAACGCCCGGGATTTATCAGTAGTCAGCCATGCTCAATATGCCTGTCTTGAATTGCATTTCACAGCATGACTTTATAAATATGCTCAAGCATAGTCGTAGGTCAGCAAATATATCATGATTTGTTCTTTTGATCTGAATATGTTCATGGATCTTTATAATGAACTTGTATGAGGTTGATGGATCCAGACTATAGAGCTGTCTGCTGAAAAATGCCACCTTTGTTTTCTTTTCATATACAGTGATTCAGTGTTAAACTTGTCAATGAAACTACTGAAAATGCTTCTTGACCGTTTCTTTATTTACATTTAAATTTTCCATTTACATGAATGGATTTGGCAAGCTCTTTTATCCAAAGTGACTTACATTGAATTCAAAGCACACATTTTATCAATGCATGCTTTCCCTGAGAATCGAACCCACAACCTTGCTGTTGCTTGCACCATGCTCTGATTCATATTATTACAAAACGTTTCTAGTTTTAAGTTTCTTCAGTCAGAAATAAATACAGAATAAAGAATACACTACTTTTATTAAGCAAGGATGCTCTAAATTGATCAAAAGACATTTATAATGTTACAAATGATTTCTGTGTTTCTCAAGCTCCAAATCATCGAATTAGATTGATTTCTGAAGGATCAGGTGACACTGAAGACTAGAGTAATGATGCTGAAAATTAATCTAAGAAGGATTGAAGATGTATCGACTCTTTAAATTTGGTAAATTTTGGAAAAAGTAAAAAAAAAAAATATGTATTAAAAAAACAGTGTACTATTACATTGTAATAACATTTTAGAATATTGTGGTATTTTAATCACTGTATTTTTTATCAGCAAAAAAAAAAAAGTAATATACTCTCTGGTGTTTAATATGCATATTTTACTGTTTTGAGATATTACATCACAACCATATCAAGCTACAGGTTCCTAAATACATTATGTTTGCCTAGCAGGGCATGAACTACTTCCTTTAGCACGACTACCTTTACCGCCGTCCACCATCACTCACTCACTGTAAAGCATGCTGGCACGTTGGCCCATAATTCCTATTGAAATATGGTCTCATCCATCTCCAGACTCTGTCCTGACAACCCCTCACTGTCAGGCCTTCTTTCAGGCCGTCCTGTCGCGGTGACTCTGGCACGGACTGAAGGAGAGTAATGGAGGAGTGTTTGTCTGCGGGACCCCTGCCGCTTTGCAGATTGAAATGCTGATGTGTTGAGCAGTCTGTCCTGCTATTTGACTGCTGATGGATCGCGTTTATCCACTCGGCTGATGTTCATTACACCTGTTAGAGAAGCAACAGAGTGGAAGAGTAAGGCAACATGTACTCTTTCTTTAGCCCATGTCCTTCTCTTTCTGGTAAGAGGAAGATGTCTGTCCAGTGTCCAGCACATCTTGGGTCTGACTAGGCATTTCAAACTTTTTTAAACATAAGGACACTCAAATAAATAAAGGGACCTCCCTCTAAAATGTAAAGGCAGCTATATATTTATACTATTTAAAGGTAGGGTTGGCAATTTTGGAGATACTAGTTAGCATGCAACAGCCAGAGCAGAGTCTAAACTATCTCATGTCTCAAAGCACATAACATTACAATAATGAATGTAAACTTACAAACTTAAAGAGCGCTTACTTGTACCACCTGACTGCTGTGGACCGGACTGAATGCAATGATTGGATGAACATGTGTTGGTCTTGAGAAGTCCAAAAGAAAGAAAACAGAAGATGTATGTAGTTTTTTTTTTTTGTAATTTAAGACCACATCTATTATTGATTGCGATAAAGATGTGAAGAGTTTCAACCATAACAAAAGTGTTTATAAAAAACATTGCCTATCCTATGTTTAACTGCATTCTTTTTTAATTTTAACAGCAAAAATGTTTGATTTAAGTTGACAAGTTGATGAGTACGCTACAATTCAAATGTGCGCATCCACCACGCAGGACATCAGTTCTGATTGGATCCCTTCCCTAAATCATCCCTCTCTAACATTTTCGTCTCGTTATTATTCGTTGACGAAAATGTCAGTAGGTGTTCGTCATAGTTTTTGACAGTCAAAACCGGTTTTAATCTTGTCTTGTCTTGTTTCATCGGGGACAAAATGAAATTGGTGACGTATTTAACGCTTGCTGCATTTACATGTCTAAACGCCTTAATCCCAACCTTTAATATTGCATTTTATAAAGACAACATGCTGAATACAAAATAATACAATTGGCTTTTTTATTTAAATATAGCCTATTGTTACTGTGCTGAAGATTGAAAAATTAAATTAAATCAATAAAAAATAACAATGTGATACAATTGTAAAAAAAAAAAAAAAAAAAAATGTTGTTAAAAAAAATTAAAAATCTTAAAATCTTACATTTCCCAGATACTGCCCCTAAGTATGTTTAGCAATTAGTTCCTTTAAAAAGTTTGAAGCCAGAGGTGTTTGTGTACTTAGATGATACCGGATTCAGACAAAGATGCGATTCACTTTTTGCATCATGATGGCTATTTATGTCAGTCATTGGAGCGTGATACATGTGTTTCTGTAGACAAACAAGGCTTTGCCCTGCACTGCTGTAAAAGTGGTATTGATTCGGTGGAAACAAATCAATCCAACCATTCAGGCTCTTTGTATATGTTTTAATAAGAAGCAAGGGTGCACCGAGCCCTCGGTTTGTATTCCACAGAACGAGAAGTGCTATCCCTCTAAGGAGGAGCAGGGCTTATTCAGGAAGAGTAATTCAGGAGCCTTTCAGATGGCCAATGTCATTCTCACGCTGAGATAGACACTGCAGTGTGAGGTTGGGCAAGTCTTCAACAAAAATGTCTGCTGTTAGTGTGCGTTTTGGAATGGATTAATAGTGCTTTATCACATCACCCACACTGGCTGGGCAAACAGTGAAGCCATTTACGGAGGCGGGTGAGTGATTGATCCTCCAGCGGCCTTTAAGAAAACATAATGGGGACTGTGACTTGGGGCCTTTCGGATGATTCACTCTGCCTGGAGGCAACACTTTTCGACAAATGCTAAAGAGACATTTGTTAGCATGGATATTTAGTAGTTATTTCCTTTTGTCCTTTAAAAATCAATATAATCAGGGGTTGTTTTTTCATTTTTTAGATTTGACGAATTTAAGTTTTCTCAATAAAAAAAAAAATCTTACTGACCCCAAACTTTTGATTGGTAGTATGAAGAGTTCAGATGCAAAAGCCTCTAAGTGCCATTTGAAATTTTCTTCTAGAATGATCATTTTTATCAAGCTTGTATATTTAAGTTCAGTGATTTCACTTAAATGGCAATGATAATTACCTAATAATTGTTATTTAAGTGAAATTACTGAACTTAAATATACAAGTTTGATAAAAATCATCATTAAAGAAGAAAATTTCAAATGGCATTTAGAGGATTTTGCATCTGAACTCTTCATATATACACTCACCTAAAGGGTTATTAGGAACACCATACTAATACTGTGTTTGACCCCCTTTTCACCTTCAGAACTGCCTTAATTCTACGTGGCATTGATTCAACAAGGTGCTGAAAGCATTCTTTAGAAATGTTGGCCCATATTGATAGGATAGCATCTTGCAGTTGATGGAGATTTGTGGGATGCACATCCAGGGCACGAAGCTCCCGTTCCACCACATCCCAAAGATGCTCTATTGGGTTGAGATCTGGTGACTGTGCAGGCCATTTTAGTACAGTGAACTCATTGTCATGTTCAAGAAACCAATTTGAAATGATGCAAGCTTTGTGACATAGCAAGTAGCCATCAGAGGATGGGTACACGGTGGCCATAACAAAGCTCAGGTAGGCTGTGGCATTTAAACGATGCCCAATTGGCACTAAGGGGCCTAAAAAAACATCCCCCACACCATTACACCACCACCAGCCTGCACAGTGGTAACAAGGCATGATGTATCCATGTTCTCATTCTGTTTACGCCAAATTCTGACTCTACCATCTGAATGTCTCATCAGAAATCGAGACTCATCAGACCAGGCAACATTTTTCCAGTCTTCAACTGTCCAATTTTGTCCAATATTAGATAATTGCTTTAATGCGAAATTGAACAGGTATTCCTAGTAATCCTTTAGGTGAGTGAACAGTGTAGCTGCCTTTCTATAGAAAAAGGGTCAGTCATCTCATATGATTGGAGCACTGACTGGACAAGAGGCTGTTCAAACATGAACATTCTGCAAAATGGAAGAGAAAGACTAATCTGCAAATGCAAAAATCTTAAGTTTCGTTTTGTCAGTTTTTAGGAGTGCGCTAGCATGTAGATGAACCCAAAGCTAAAAGACATGGATTAAACGTCACAAAAATCTTATTTTTATTCCTTTAAGCGCTTCTTAAGAACTATACTCTTATATGCTGTTGTTGTTTTCCCTCTAGAGGAGAATTACAGGAGGTTCCTACAGTACATGAATGGTTCGCTCAGTGTTAAGCTTCAACACTTGTAGGACCTAAAATCTGTCTTTAAAGTGCACAATCGCTGCTCTTTAGAGGGATTTCGTGGGGCATTCGGTGTGTGCAACACATTTACGCAGCTGTGCATCTGTAGGAGTAAGAGCTCTGTCTCTTTCTGCTTTGTGTCTAGGCTTTGCCTTTGTGTTTTTCTTAAGACTGATGGATTTGTTTGAATATGTTCTCTTTGCATGCTGAAAGGCAAGGCCCTGGTGAATAGTCCTCCGCTTGTGTAACTGCAATATCCTGGGTCATTTGTGTGAATGCCAAACACTTCAGTCGCCAGCGTGCGGATCATTAAGACTGAAAAATGGCACACAAAAGTGAATTTGGAATTTGAGAAATGTGATTCCTTTCACCACTTGATTGTGGAATTAATCTCATGCCACATTTATAAGTATGTGTTGGCTGGTTAGTGCTCTGCGAGTCCCTTTGACGTCTTGAAATTAACCACATAAGAGCCACTTACATAATTGTGCCTCAAAATGTTAAAAGCTTGAAACTGATTAATGATACAACAAAACACATAGCCTTCACTGGCTCCTAGAGATCCTATTTCCAGTGTGAGGCAATGTCTGACTTTATAAGTCATGGGTGTATGTATTACCATGATCGCAAGCCAGAATATATGATCGTTTTTTATATAAACTAATGAATGAAATCATGCATTTCAGAAATCCATCGCTCTCTTATTCGCCGTTAAACAAGAGTGGACTGGATTTAGCATGATTGAAATATACCAGAGTGCTTGTTATTTGACCTACATTGTTAAATAAGTCCGCGTTCAGGGTATTACATCTAGTAAGCTTGAATACATAATTGAAATGATTTGATTGCCGGGAAATGGAATAACTTTACCGTAAAAGTGAGTGCTTGGATGATGATCTTTGGCCTTTGTTCAATATACTCATATCTCTGGTGCCTCTACTTTTGTATGGTAACAGAGGCATATAGAGTGTTTAAATGTCAATTGAACGTTGGTTTAGCATCTCTTATGACTCATTTTTCTCTCCTGCAGGACACAGACCTGATTATGACCTTTAACATCTCCATGCATCGCACCTGGTGGATGGAGAACGGCCCGGGGTGCAGGGTGACCCCCGTGACCCCTCCTCCCTCCTGGGCCCCGGAGGACCATCGCTACATCAGCATCGCCGGCTGCCTGCTGGAGTACCAGTATGTGGAGGTGGCCCACAGTTCCTTGCAGATTATCCTGGCTGTGAGTTATCCTTTAAAGAAATCCTTTCTTTCCTTTTGCTGCGCTTGTGATGTTAAATATATACTTACGGCCCTTAATATGTCTCTTCTGATTGGTCGAACGTGGAGTTCTGCGATTAAATTTTAGTGTACACTGACAGCTAGACTATATAATTGACTGTTACCATACCAAAGATGAGAGGGTTTGCTTTGGAGTGTGGAAAATCCGGCGGTTGTCGGTGCAGTATTTGTTTTTGTCTGTTTAAAAATATTACAACAAGTCTGTAAATATCAGTTCAGGAAATGCTTCAGAGTTTGGCCGAGCTCCAGTGCTGATATTGCTTGAATGCGGGTTGTTAATAGGAGCTCAGCATGCCGCCTTCCTTCGAGTCTTTATTCTTTATCTCTTCCATTACTTGTGACACCTGCTTCTACTCCCCCCTTCCACAATCAGCGTCTCTAATGCAATAGTGAAGTGAACCCCCTCCAACGTGGATTCAGCAATTCTCTGATTACAAGGCTCTACAATACTCTCCCTCGGCTTTCATTCTCATACGGTGAAATCTAATTTCAAACATGTTTTTTTTCCCCCAACTCAACATGAAATTAAAATTGACCCTGTTTACTGCATGATGATCAGTCAGTTTGTTTTCATAATGTAACTGTAATATCCTTCGATTTCTAACAAAAAGATATTTGTTTTCTGTTGATGGAACCGACGCCGCCGGGGCAAGGAGAAATGTGAACCAGTAATATCAGAGCCCGCTTTTTTTTTATATATAAATATTGTGTTTCGCTTGGATCGGTTAAGTGGGTAGTCGACATGAAATTTCAAATAGAAACTGCTGTATCGTGCAGAATGATATCCTATACTGTTTTAAACATCTGTTTGTTTGTTTTAATTTGGAGACGCCTTTAATATTTCTACTTAATGAGCTAAATTGTGGTCATAAATTGTGAAAATCTGGATGAATTGTGACCATTATCAGTTCCTAAATTATGATATGATGTTAACAACATAATATTTGTTATTAATATTATGCCCCCTCCCACACACACACAGTTTTCACACAACGTTTTTCATCTTTTGACCACCTTATATCGAATGAAATACACATATTTAATAAGTCTCTCAATTAATTAATTATTTTAAACATCGGTTTTGCCTTCACTCCTTCATTTGTAATGGTCCTGCTGTGAGACAATTACATTTTTGTACAAATAGTACAAATAGTCCATGTACTTTCTCAATATGAGCTCAAAAAAAAGGTCATCATAATTATGTATTATCTACATTTGAAGTGTATGTATTACAGATGTTATTCAAAGAAAAACATTAATTGTATAGTATTATTATATGATATACATTTGTATTTGTAGTTATATAATGCGAATAGATAAAGTAATATAATATGTTTTAAAAATAAAATAATAAAATAATGATAAATTACACACACAACATGTATATAAACATAATTATAATGATTGAAAAAGCTTATTATAATACAATAATTACAAATGTAGTATTGATATGTTGTATTATTATTATTAGCAAAATCTTTTTTTTAAATAGTTTTAGATGCTCGATTAATCTAAACCATTTAATAATAATACTTATGATTATAAATAAAGAATGTCACACCACAGGAATTCCCAAAAGTATTTAATGTCTGTTACCAAAACGAATATAGAGTGCTTCCATAAATATGGCTGACGTGTTGATGAATGTTATATAATGCACTGCACGTTTTAATCAAAGACAACATTTGTGAACGATGCTTTGTTGCACATCTCAAGTTGTAGCGTGACGTGCTGTAAGCGAGAGGGTTACCTTACCTTATCAGCCATGATGTCTGGGGGTCAGTAACTTTAATGGTGACCACCGGTGGCTCATAAAGATCTGTAGGCAGGTATCGGCTCCATCCGCCCTGATATTTATAGACCTTCCTCTGTTACGACTGATGCTCCTATTGAGATATTGTATAGCGAATAGCAGAGGAGAATGGCAGCTGCTTGTCTATGCAGACAGAGCGCCTGGTGGGAGCTTTCAGTGGCTTTGTGGTGGTCTCTCTCCAGAGAGGAGAGTAGGCACCGCTATAGACCTTATACACATCACAGGTATGGAAGTGAGGCTGTAAGGGATAGACTTAACATGTTTTTAATGGCTCCTAGATCACATATAATTTTCCATTTTTTTGCCTTCTGAAATTTGACATGTCTGAAAAGACATTTTTGCAGTGTTTCGTCAGCAGAACAATTCAAAAACACCTTAAATAACAGGACAACCCAGTAAAAAGATGTCTGCCTATCTTTCAATTCCCCTTAAAAATCAAAGATGGCGCTGCTGTGAATAAGGTCTATTTCCTTATTGAAGGTCTGATATGTACTGCTGGAAGCTATAAGTGGTATTCACCTACATTGAGATGTAAAAAAAAACAACATTTTTTTCTTTCCGTTTTCTTGTAATTACAGAGCTAAAGCTCTGTTAGATTGCTTGAGTATGAGAGAATCCCTAGGCTGCTGAGGTGTTTTATAATGACTTCACACATGCCATGTAATTAGGCATGTGTGTTGATGAAACAGATATGAATGTGGCGCTGTGGAAATGACAATATTGAAACACACCTGTTTCCCAAGGGAGCTTCACCCTCTGACTGTAAATGTGAGGGATTTCACAAACAGTTTTTTTTTTTAACTGTACTACTTTATGATGAAGTACATCATTTGAGAAAGTACTTTTCAGACTGCCATAAAACTCATCTGAATACAAATATTTTATTTTATGGGAACGTTCTCTAAACCTGACAAAAAATAGTGTCGAAACAATTTTCACACAGAAATTGCTAGTAAATTTCACAAATAATTACAAAGAAATGGCAAGTAACACATTGAATTAAATGTGAAATTTTGAAGTAGAAAGACTGAAATTGTATATTCTTGTAAAATTACTTTGCCTGTTATAAATCGCCTGTTCGTCTGATAAATAGTTGTGCCCAGCCAGTGTGTGTGTGTGATGTGATAAAGCACTTTTAATCCATTTAATTCCATTTTTTTATACTGTGTATGCAATGAAAATCCAAAATTGGTTTGCTGCGAATTTCATAACAATGAAATAGGATTAAAAATTGATAGAAATGATATAGTTGTTGACATGCAGCTATGTAAATGTCGAAGCTCAAATCTTCTTGGAAGAATTTTACGGAGAAATGTTTTTATTTCATAATAAAAGCTTGAGAAAGTCACCATTCTTGTTGTCTATGAGATATTAAAGAGATGGCAGTAGTGATTTTTCTTTCCTATGGGTCAGACACACTTACGTATATGCGGAATAAGAAATATTGTTAGTTGCTGTCAAATATTATGTAGAAAACTGTTGAAGTCATTGCATGTTCAATAATACTTAGACTTCTAAACACAGAAACTGTTACAGAATAGGCCAGGATCAATAAGACAATGATTGAATTAAGCTCTCTCTGAAGCATTGAAAGGGACTAGACATATGTCTGTGTCAGCAGAAGTGCTGAGTTGAGTCCCACCGCCGGCTAGTGTTGTCAAAAAACTCGGTACTTCGGTACCAAGTCGGTACTAAAAAAAAAAAATGTTACGGTACCAGCTTTTCTAGGTACCGAATACCAGGTTCGTCCAGTTCTGTTCTAGACGCGATGTCTGAAACGTGCACAGTTGCGTCCTCTTCATAACGCTGATATGGCTCTCTCTCTCTGAATCCACTTGTTGAAACGAAAGGAGGAAAGAGCCACATATGGAAATATTTTGGATTAGGCTAATGTCACGTTGCCATAAGAGGCCGATTACACGCAATTTCAAATATAGGCGCGAGGCAAGCGCGCTCATAATAAAAACTCGTTGGCGTTGCATAGCAACGACAGACGCCGCGTGAGAGCAAGCGCTTTGGAAAGAATAAGCACGCGCAAAAATTATATAATTAAAAAACACGCGCGACATGTGAACGGCCTCTAAAGTGCTTTCGGGGTAGTTTTACGAGTACATGAACACAGTAGTATCTACCCGACACCAGAGTACTATGGTATTAGTATTGTCATTTAATGTCAGTGCCAGTTCTAGGCGTATTCTTGCCTTTATAACTCAGCAGGTTTAAAAAGCCTTTTTAAAATTAAACATGAATGCAGTTTTAGATTAAATAAAAGGACAGTCAAGTCAAATAAAACATGTTTTATGGTAATGCTACAAAGATACCATTCATAAACATTACTTAGTTATCAACACATTGAGTGAACAATATATTTTTACAACATTAATTAATGTTTGAAAATGTTATTTATTACAAACACCTGATTGTTAATGTTTGTTCACTTAATTCATTGTGCATTAAATAAATAATGGATTAAAACTTTACAAACAACTTTAAAAATGTGTTAGTGTATAATGTATAATTTATTTTAGGTCATTTTATCTAATCTTTTTCTAAAGTGTTTATAATACAAAAGTACAGTTTCCATACTTGTAACCGTGATAAACACTTAAATATATGTAAATTTAAACTAAGCTTTGGTACCGAAATTGGTACCGAGAACCGTGAATTTTAACTGGTATCGGTACCGAATACTGAAATTTTGGTACCGTGACAACACTACCGCCGGCTGCTCGGACCGTTCCAATGGACTGTAAAACAATATCAAGGCTTGAAGTTTATTGCCAGCATTTTGTTCATGGCGTCCCTGCGGAGAGTCACAGTTTGGGTCGTTTCATGAACCCACTTGCTGAGACAAGCTGTAGTTTATTGCTCCAAGTTTCTTGAAGGTCCAAGATGATTGAAGTTTTCAGGTTGTTTAAAATGATTTCCCATATTTCATTTAAATGTCTTTTATGTCATCTAATACAATTGTCACTATGAATAACCATTTCAATGCTGTACTTTTGTACTACTTGTAGCATTTAAAAGTTGTATTAGTAACTGCGTTTATTTGAAATATTCTACTTACTTTGGTCAATTTAATGCTTCCTATGTGAATAAAAGTAATTTATTTAAAAAAAAAACATACTGATCCCAAAGTTTTAGACTGTTGTAGACTATATATGTAAGGGGTTTTCAGTGCGTAGATGCACGCAAAAAAAAAAAAAAAAAAAAAAAAAACATTTTTAGTGTATAAATGGCACTCGTGGTATAGATACGCACTTTCATGAGACTGTGTTGAATAATGACTATACATTATTCTTTACATATCACTGTAAAAATATATATTTTCAAGATTTGTTATCACAACATATTTTTTTTTGTCAAATCGACTTAAATAATTTATTTAGTTGAGAACTTGATGATTAAATGAATCTCCTTCATTGTATTAACTCACTTTTTCCAGTTCAATCAACTTAAAATTTTAAGGCAACCAGGCTACTTACTTTTTTAAGTTAAACCAACAATATTTTTTACAGTCAATTTTGACAAAAAGCATTTGTCAAGACTGTCAGAGCTCAGATGCAAGTTCTTCAAGAGTTTTGTCTTTGTCTTGCCGTTCATAATGTGTTTTTTGTGGACTCTGTGCTGTTTCGCCGCCTCACAACACGTTCCTTTATGTTTAAGACCCTCCCCCAGTTGTGTCTGGATGCATAGACAACATTTTCAATCATCAAGCTTTCAGATACATAATGATCGCCTTTGTTCCCCACATAGGAATCGGGCTGTTGAAAAATTGACTCGTTCATTATTTTCTCCTAAAGCGAATAAGTGCCTCTTTGATCAGTTAACTACGGTGACAACCGTTCTCTCGCTCCCTCGCCGCACTTCTCGTTTTTATCTAGCTGACAAGAACACAATTGATCAGCAAATTTTTTGCTCGTCTTCTCTTTCACTAAAACAGTCATTTGACAGAACACAAAGTGTCCAAGCAATAATTTCTTATCTCATATTTATTAATGAAAATAACCTGGGGGTTAATTCGATTCAGTAACATGGAGATGGATGTGGCTCGTTGAAAGGCCGTAGATGTGAACTACAGTAATGACAGCTCGATCTTCACACACACAGAGAGATAATTATGTGGATTACAGAGGAGGCGTCTGAGAGGGAGTGCTGTCATTTCCCTGCTAGCCAGCCACTTTGTGCTTTTTCTTCCCGAACGGCACCTGCAGCAGGCGAGCTCCGAGACGCGCCTTTGCTCCCATTGTTTTCCCGCGTCAGAGCAACAGTGCGGCACCTTCAGTTAATTAGGTTTCTCTTCCAGCCGAAATGGATGTGGAGCCTTCGACCATTCATTTACAAGCATCTCAGACATTAGTAAGGCTGCATGCATCATTACACAGTAAGGGAGCGTCAGTCTGAAAGTAATTAAGTAGAGTTGTATGATAATGAAAGGCCCGTGGTGTGAGCTAATATCGGAATCGTACAACGATCGCTTCGTGATAATCCCAGGTTCTCTTGCTCTCCTTGTCTTCCTCTCGCACTCTGTGGGGGGAATTCACCAGTGTAGCATGATATTTCAGGGCAAAAACCTGCATAATATTCACTAAACATCTGCAGTTTAGCTTGACCAGGTGGTTTATGCACTTGCATACGTATTTAAGTCATTTGTCTTTCTGTTCAGTCAGTGCAGACACGCCTCTTTTTTATGCAAATGAAGAATGCACTTCATTTATAAATCTCAGCGCTATTTGCCGGGTGTAATTAACATGCTTTTCTCCGCCCGCTGAAAACAGGTGGTGTAAAGAATTTTATTTAAATTAATGGTTATAAATATCTGCGTTTATGATGTAGAAGATCAGATACATATTCCTTTCTGCATGCAAGATTGTAGGCAATAGGGATGGGCAACGATTAATCGCGATTAATCGCATCCAAAATAAAAGTTTATGTTTACATAATATATGTGTGTGTAGTGTGTATAATTAATTTTTGTATATAAATACACACACATGCATGTGTATATTTAAAAAATATTTGCATGTATATACTTTATATATATTTATACATAATTTATATTATATAAAAATATAAATATTTGATATATTAATAACACATTTTTCTTAAATATACACATACATGTGTGGGTATTTATATATACAAATGAATTATACACATTACACACATATATATTATGTAAACACAAACTTTTATTTTGGATGCGATTAATCGCGATTAATCGTTGCCCATCCCTAATTTACACTATTGTTCAAAAGTCATTTATTGTTCAAAAGTCATTCAAAAGTCAGACATCAGAGGCATTTATAATGTTATACGTAATATTTCTATTTCAAACTAAATGTTGTTCCTTTTAACTTAATATTCATCCTGAAAAAAAAAGAAATGTCTCACAGGTTCAAAAAATATTAAGCGGCCATTATAAATTGTATAGCTCCAGTCCGTTACTTTTTTGGGTTCAAAGTTATCTAAAAAAATTTTTTGAGCGAGTACATAACCAGTCTTCAAACCTATATGACTTTGGAACTCCAAAGAAGATATTTTGAAAAATGTTATTTTGTTCATACAATTAAAGTCAATTGTGTTGTTTGGGACCCTCATTGCATGTACAAAAAAACTGTTCCACAGAAGATAGAAAGGCATATAGGTTTGGTTTATTTTTGCGTAAAAGGTTTCAAATGCCATTTCATGTGTATTTGGGTTATCCTACACAAACAAAATGTTGTTCCATGCCAATTTATTTTGCATTGTGCAAGGTCAGTACCTGTTTATTTCTTATTATCTTTAAGAAGATTCTTCTTTGTGCCAATGACTAAATCTCTAGAAAAGATCCGGATTATATGACAGCACTCGTGTGAAATATCTCCTCGTTTCAAGATGCCGCGGTGGACTTCAAACTTGTTTCTAAACAACCCTTCTGCAGACACCAACTTTGGAGGTCCTTTAGAGGAGAGTGTGTTAATTTCCTCAGGTGCCTGGGAAGAAACAGAGTGCACACTTGTGTCCGCTTCTGCCTGCAGTGAGTGCATTGTGGGAAAGACAGAGAGGAAAAGAGGGGAAGAGAGCACCGATGGTGGGATAACACTTCTCATCTGTGATTAATGCTCTCTTCCTCACCTCCTGCCCTGAGTACTCGTGAGGTCTGTTGTGTTGCTATCCACCCGAGTGTAGTAGACAGAGGAGGAGGAGGCTCTCTTGTCCCTGCTTGTGTAATATGCAGAAAATAGGACTCACCTAAAACAAAACCTTTTTGCCATACGCAATGCTAATGTCCTGAAAAAGCATACGTCAAACTGACATTCTCTGTCCTTTGTGAGGTTTAGCTGAATGTCTGGCATATATTCATTTTCGAGAGTCCACCTCTGGGCCGTTGGGAACTGTTCCTGGGAAGATTTCTCCTTCACAGTGAAAGAGAAGGAGAGAGTGTTGGCAGGCAGTTGGCCAAACCTCTGCTCTCTCTCTCTTTCACACAGACACAGATATGAAGGGGAGAGTGGGGGCTCTCGTATGCATGGATGCATCAGTAAATGAGCTGTGACCAGCACACCAGAGCAGCACTGATGTCGCACGGCCCCGGGATCTGCCTGACCATGAGCAGACTGTGTAACCAGAAGGGCTTCCCATAGACAGTCTAGTCAAAAGACCTGCTCTCTTTTCAGGGTTTGTTGCCATTTGGAATTTAATTGAGAATTTTTGAATTTGAATTGAAGGGATAGTCCACCCAAAAATGCTAATTCTGTCATCATTTTTTTCCCCCTGTGTTGTTCCAAACCTGTAAGACTTACTTTCCTATGTGGAACATATAAGAAGATATTTTGAAGAATGTTACCATTGTGGACAAAAAAAGAGTCAATAACAAAATTGTTTGGTTACAAACATTCTTTGAAATATATTATAAATAAAGAAAAATGGCAAGAATTTTTTTTTTTTTAGATTTTTGATGTACAGCTCAAAAGAACTGCTTTTGAAATAGAAGTATATTTTATTGTAATTTTTGATCAATTTAATGCACCCTTGCTGAACAAAAGTATAACTTTTTAAACAAAAGTATTAGCGTTTTATAATATTTTATATAATAGTATTTTATAAGTATTTTATGGAACCATACTAAATATTTTATGTAGTCACATCAAGGGCAACCTAAGGCTATGTTTACACGGAAACGATTCTGAAGATAAAACGCAACAGTGGCGTTGCGTCATCACTTTTAATTCTGCGTTTAGACGGATGTTTTGTGTGGGAAATCCGTGTGCAAATGGTGACGCAAAAGTGTGTGAAATTCAATGTAGTATGCACTTCAGGCGGCTAGGAGTGCATACTACAACAACACCAAGTCCACGCGCCTGCGCACAACCTTCACTGTCAAGCAAACTTTTGCGTTTTTACCGTTTACAAGGGAACGCGGCGGTGGAGTGTTTTTAAAATTTCCACTCAGGAGGGTGGTTTCACTTTTTTGCGTTGTTAAGCCTCAAAAACGCCGTCACCGTGTAAACGAAAGACACATCCGCTAATATTATTTTTACGTTTTCACCCGCGAGCGTTCTCGTGTAAACAGGGCCTAACATTCTACTCATGACACTTGTGTACACTATATTGCCAAAAGTATTGGGACACCCCTCCAAATCATTGAATTCAGATATTCCAATTACTTCCATGGCCACATTTGTATAAAATAAAGCACCTAGGCATGCAGACTGCATGCAGAATGGATCGCTCTCAGTGAATTCAAGCGTTGTACCGTGATTGCCACCTGTTGACTATTCCTCATGACTAAATATTCCTTCGGTCAACTATTAGTGGTATTATAACAAAGTGGAAGTGCAGAAGTCGACAAATTTCTGAAGAGTCAATAGCTACAGACCTCCAAACTTCATGTGACCTTTAGATTAGCTCAAGCACAGTGTGTAGAGAGCTTCATGGAATGGGTTTCCATGGCGGAGCAGCTACATCACCGAGTGCAATGCAAAGCCTCGGATGCAGTGGCGTAAAGCTTGCCGCCACTGACTCTAGAGTAGTCCGATGGATAAGTCTGGGTTTGGCGGTTTCCAGGAGAACGGTTCTGCTTTGTACCAAGTATAAAATTTGGTGGAGGGGGGATTATGGTGTGGGGTTGTTTTTCAAGGGTTGGGCTTGGCCCCTTAGTTCCAATGAACTCTTAATGCTTCAGCATAAGATATTTTCGACAAATTTCATGCTCCCAACTTTGTGGGAACAGTTAGTGATGGCCCCTTCCTGTTCCAAAATGACTATGCACCAGTGCATGAAGCAAGGTCCATAAAGACATGGATGAGCGAGTTTGGTGTGGAGGAACTTGACTGGCCTGCACAGAGTCCTGACCTCAACCCGATAGAACACCTTTGGGATGAATTAGAGAGGAGACTGCGAGTCGGGCCTTCTCGTCCAACATCAGTGCCTGACCTCACATGCGCTTCAAGAAGAATGGTCAAAACACACTCCTAAACCTTGTGGAAAGCCTTCTCAGAAGAGTTGAAGCTGTTATAGCTGCAAAGTGTGGGCCAACTCCATATTAAACCCTACAGATTAAGAATGGGATGTCATTAAAGTTCATGTAAAGCAGACTTCTCAAAACCTTTGGCAATATATACAGTAGTCTATATAAAGGTGTCATGGTACCTGGTAGTCAAGCACATAATTATAAAGAATTAAGTTTAAACAGTCTTTAATAATACCCAAAGGCATCTCCAACAAAAGGCAGGCAAGCAAACACAACGTTTAACATTAATGAGACCGGACAACTGAACACTGACAACACTGGAACTTAAGGACTAAGGCAAATAAGGTTAATTAATTACACAGATTAAATGAATAATTAATCATATCTGTAACCATAGAGACAAACTCACATAGAGGTGGGAAACTAGAACAAAGAAAACATGAAACTAAAAGTCAGAACATTGACAATATATTTTCAAGATTTGTTATCACAACATATTTTCTTTTGTCAAATCAACTTTATAATAATTTATTTAGTTGAGATAACTTATTATTTTGAGTTTCTGATGATTAAATTAATCTCCTTCATTGTATTAACTCACTTTTTCAAGTTCAATCAACTTAAAATTTTAAGGCAAACCAGGCTACTTACTTTTTTAAGTTAAACTAACAATAGTTTTTTTTACAGTGTAGTAATCACAACATTTTTTCTTTTGTCAAATCAACTTAAATCATTTATTTAGTTCAGATAACATATAATTTTGAGTTTCTGATGGTTAAATCATTAACTCACTTTTTCCAGTTCAATCAACTTAAAATTTCAAGGCAACCAGGTTACTTACTTTTTTAAGTTAAACCAACAATATTTTTTAACAGTGTAGGGGTTCCACCCGGTTGAAATTGCATTCTGCAGTGGTCATGTGTGACCATTTAACTAAGTCACAGCCTTCTTTTATGTTTAGTATGCTGCTTCATAAGGTAGCCAGAAAGTCATCTCACTAGGATGTGCAACGCAAATGCTTTTTATTCATCTTGCATGCTATTTTAAATATTAAATGTCATCTCTATTACAGAGACTATACACAGTAATGATAGTGAGCAGCTTCAAGCAGCTTAAGCATGTGGGCTATGAAAATTTCACGTCATGATAATCTCTTCTACAGTATGTGGGTGCTGGGTGTATTCTCATCCCTGGTGGTTACCTCCGCATCATGACATATGCTAACAGAAATCTCAGCTAGGCCCGGTTTGTGTCAAGCCTCAGTCTCTGTTCTCATGCAGAGGACTATAACAGGCCTCTACTAAGATGACTGGGTCATGCCGGTTTTATAGGACTTTTGACAGCTGGTGGTTTTGAGTCACGTCCTTTTCGTTATTATACCTGTCCCAAACCTGCGCAGTTCTCAACAGGCAGCTGTAGCCGTGGCGTGAGTCCAGTCAGACAAGTCAATGAAAGCCTCTGATGAGCTTGAACATGTTCAATGACACTCGTAACCAATCAAGCTTTGTTTAATTTAAGTGCATCCTCTTATTGATGGTAGGGTTATCATTATGCTCCGCAAGGCTAGATTATTATTTAGCTTTTTAACAATATATGGAAAATATCTTGATATCAGTTTGTGTATATATATTTTTTATATATTTGTTTAAATATATATTTTTATGGTATTTCTATTTAATGAATCAAGTAATTTTAACCAAACAGTTACCAAGTAGATTCAATAAGGGTTTAATGCAAGAAATGAAAGTAACATTTATATTCACCCATAAAACATTATTTAGTAAATTAGTAAATTGTTTTACCCTGCTGTAAAAACAAGTCATGCAACTGAATCAGACTTTTTTTGAATTGATATTCATTTAAATAGTCACTTTGAACTCATTAAAGTTTAAATTAGAGATACATTTCTTTACACACACACACAAGCAAGGAAGTCAAAACTGATATATTGAAGTAATTTAATGGCTAAATTAAAAGCAAATTATGTACTGTAGCTTAGTTTTATATTAGCAGCAAGATCTTCACAAATAAATTGTGAATATATATCCCTAATTAGCATGTAATATAGTGAGGGTCCATTAACGGCAACATTAAATGAATGAGCTCACTCGAATTAAGATTTACTTAAATTCTTATACCCCTCTTAGAGCTGTTTGCATCATATTTGCATCACATATTAATTTCCCCACTTTTCCGGATTTTATGTAACTTTTTTGTCGTAAGCCTGTTGATTGAGTGGTAGAATTTGCAAAACCCCCTGTGCGCTAACAATTCTCCCTGTGCACTGTCTCTTAAGATTCATGGGTGGACATACTTGCTCAGTTTAATCTGCTTGCTTTCTGCATTCTCAGGATGACTGATTAGGATCCCAGGCTCACACATTCATTTTAACAGCTGAACCTAGACGTGTCTCTCCTTCCACTGTTTCGTTCGATGCCTATTGTTCTGAGCTATGTGTGACAATGATAAGAAAATGAAGGAAAGGTCAGGGCCAGGTTTGTGAGGGAAATATGTGTCCCATCAAATGGAAAAAGACAAACACTGAATCAAATTGGATGCAGTCATTGTAGAAAGCCTAAAAGGGTTATGTTCTCAAAGGCAATTTCTCAAGCTCTGACATGGCTTATTGTTTACCATGGTATATATTTTTCGACCATTTTCTCCTGAAATAAAGAAATACATTTTGCAATGTTAGCAATGTTCTTGTGTTCAATAACAGTCCAACATAATGAAAGGAGTCTTGAGATGTGATTTTTAACTTAAAATTTTAACCTTTTTTATTGAGGGCTTATTTATGTGCTTTGAATGCAGCAGATGTGCTTTAAAGAGGATGAAAGGTGTTGCTTCAAAGCGGATGCAAAGACGGTGGCGTGTTGGAGTGTGCTGACAGTAAAATTCTTTCGGAGAAGTTTTGCCTCTAATTCAACACCTTCAAATTACAGCAGCTAAATAATATCTGAATAACTAGTCAAACTCACTAACTGAGTACTCAGTTATTGGGTGACTACTAAACCATCAAGGGGTGCGTTGCCCAAAAGCATCGTTAGGCAACTATGTTCCCAAGTTCTGGCATTAGTTCAACGAGTCAGTGTTTCCCCAAACCATTGTTCTTTGTTCACAAAGTTGTGTGGTTGGAACAACAAGTCTCGACCTGAGGTTAAAAACAGAGTTTCTAGTTTGCATGACATGTGGACACCTTAAAGGAGTAGTTCACTTTTGCGGAATCTTTTTCCAAGTCGTTTGGTTCATTCAACAAACGAAATGAATGAGTTGACTCAGGAAAAGATTTGTTTATTTTGATGATGAGTTCGAATAGGAAAGTCACGAACGCGCATCACAGAACAGAGCAAAGCGAGCATTTGAGCTTGTCAAACTTAAACTTTGTTATTTATTTTTTAAATGAGCGATCGTTTCGCTTGATAAGACCCTTATTCAATGTCTGGAATTGTTTAAAGCCCTTTGAATAGTTTGCAGTTTGCACTGAAACTGTCTTTTGGACCTTTAACCTTTTGGTTCCCGTTGAAATCCATTATATGGAGAAAAATGCTGGAATGTTTTCATCAAAAACCTTCATTTCTTTTCGACTGAAGAAAGAAAGACATGGACATCTTGGATGACATGGGGGTGAGTAGATTATCAGCAGAAGTTTTTTGAAAAGTGAACTACTCCTTTAACTTGAGCAAAATAAGCTAGCTCACATTCAGTATATACATACATACAAATTTAATTTACGTCTTTTAGTTTGTCGAGAGATTTAAAGCACCAGTGACTAGCAAGTTTGTGACTAGCAAGTTGATTTCTTCAACGATGCATCACACTATGGTCGTGAAGCAGTGAGTTACGTCGTTGTACGGGAAACGCACCGCTGATACAGTCATTCTGAGTCCTGTGTTATTTAGATAGATAGACTTTTCTCAACATGAAGGTTCAACTAATCTCACTAGTGAGTCCACTTTGACCCCTCTTTCATCTTAAAACTCCTTAAAAGGGCAATTAAATACACACGCATCCATCTCCCATTAGTCAGTATGCAGATGTGACCATTCCTTTGCATTTATATTGAAACAACAACATTAACCTTTCTTAAGCTGTCAGTCCGTGAACGATTTATGGAGCGCCTAAAGAAGAATAGGTAACTGTTTTGACAAAACATAACACCCGGAGGAAAAGAAAATCAATCGACCTCATTACATACCGATCCCTCTAGACCTCTGTGGAAACCTATGCCATAGCCAATTTCAATTCAAGACTTAATTTGGTGGCGAGGATGAGTTGTGTTCTGCAAATCATCAGCTTGGCAGATGCCAGTGTAGCAGGCGATTGCCATCAGCTCTCGTAAATGTCAACACTAGGCCGAACTCCCTTGTGATCTTATTCAAAGTCTATTTTTGTTTCTTTTTGTCCATTTGTTGACCCCTTTCATTCTCTTTCTTGTCTTGCTATTTTCTCCGTCACTCTGCCGGAGTGAATAACGATGCGGGCCGCGGTTGAGTGACAGGAGGTCTGATATCTCCGGCGCGGCTGACGTGGCCGAGCATCTCATCTGATAAGTCAGAGAAATCAGGGACCAAGGCTGAATGGCAGAGCCCTATTTCTCAAACACCACACGAGCAAGAAGTTGACAGGAATCAGCTAAGAAGAGCTAGTTGTATACAGCCATATGATCAAAGAAGGCTGTGAAAATAAATCTGCATTGTGTATCCTTTTGTTTTTTCTTTCAGAAATCACAAAAATCGAACCTTTTTCAACAAGTGAAACAAATGAAAGTCTGTGTGTGTGTGTGTGTCAAGGGGCGAGGGGTAGGGGCGTCACATAATGAAACAAAAGTTTTTCTCTAATACATTTTGGCCACAATTATTAGTCTCTGGTGTTCAGGTGTTCATATGTACATTTTAGGTGCTTATATGTCCATTTTAGGTGCTAGTATGTGCATTTCAGGTGCTGATATGTACATTTCAGGTGTTCATATGTCCATTTTAGGTGCTAATATGTACATTTTAGGTGCTAGTATGTACATTTCAGGTGCTGATATGTACATTTCATGTGTTCATATGTGCATTTTAGGTGCTAATATGTACATTTCAGGTGCTGATATGTACATTTCAGGTGTGCATATGTACATTTTAGGTGCTAGTCAATTTTAGGTGCTAGTATGTACATTTCAGGTGCTGATATGTACATTTCAGGTGTTCATATGTACATTTTAGGTGCTAGTCAATTTTAGGTGCTAGTATGTACATTTCAGGTGCTGATATGTACATTTCATGTGTTCATATGTACATTTTAGGTGCTAATATGTACATTTTAGGTGCTAATATGTACATTTCAGGTGCTTATATGTACATTTCAGGTGCTGATATGTACATTTCAGGTGTTCATATGTACATTTTAGGTGCTAATATGTACATTTTGGGTGCTAATATGTATATTTCAGGTGTTCATATGTACATTTTAGGTGCTAATATGTCCATTTTAGGTGCTAGTATGTGCATTTCAGGTGCTGATATGTACATTTCAGGTGTTCATATGTCCATTTTAGGTGCTAGTATGTACAATTCAGGTGCTAATATGTACATTTCAGGTGTTCATATGTACATTTTAGGTGCTAATATGTACCAGTAAGGTACCAATATGCAGCCTTTTGGTATTAAAGTGTATCTTTTGAAAAGGTACAGCCCCAGTGACAGTTTTGTACCTTTTTATCTGAGAGTGCAGGGTGACCAGGAAAATGAAATTATCCAACCATGACTTTCTGTTTCACGGGAGTACACATTTGAGGAAAATTCCCTTAATCATCCATCACAATAGGTAAAACGTTCTGATGTGCTGCATAAGATTGTTGAGCTTCACAGAAAAGAAAAAAAAATTGGCTGTAGGAAAATAGCCAAAGCATTGAAAATTCAGTGCAATAATTAAGAAGTTCTAATAAACAGGAAACGCTACAAATCTGCATGGAAGAAGACATGTTATCTTGTCTTAATGCAAGGCACAGAGGATAGTTCGAGTGGCTAAAGACTCTCCAAGGAACACAGCTGGAGAACTACAGCATATTCAGTTGTCAAACACTACTGGAACTTCAATGGTTCTATGGTCTGATGAAACTAAATAAAGAGCTTTTGGCAGAAAACACTCAAGGGTTTGGTGCACACAGGGATAATATATAAAAAACACCCCATGTGTACAATTAAATAGACTGCTGGATCTTTAATGTTGTGTGTCTATTTCTGCCGGAGGTACTGAACATCTCGTTCAGATACATGGCATCATGGATTCTATCCAATACAAACTTCTGTTTTCTTGTGTTAGAAATCTTAGGACCTTAGGATCAAAATCAACACAAACCCTACTGAGCACAAGGTAATGGTTCTGCCATGACCATCCCAGTCCCCAGACCTAAACCCTATAGAAAACCGAGTGTATCAACTTGGACTTGGGAATCTGAAGGATCTGGAGTGACACTGTGTGGAGGAATGGTCTTTGACCTCTTGTCTGATGTTCTCCAAACTCATCTGGCAAAAGAAGGTTCCCAAAAATCTTTAATAACGAGGTGCTGTTAAAGGGTACATATCATGCTTTTAAATCATTCATTTTTACTTATAAATCATACATTTGTGGTCTATATAAAGCATTACTGCAATGCTTGGGTCTGAATTCCTCATTATTATAGCTCCACAGGCCCCTTTTCTGATGTGCATCTGTGAGCAAGTCGTTTTAAAGCGGCTCCTTTAAATAAGAAGGAGTTGCGTCTTTCCCCGCCCGCTCACCAGGTCGCTGAATACACGGTCGGTTCAACTCCCCGCGTTTGTGGTTTGATAAGAGATATACGATTACTATAGCTTCAAAGAACATTTTTATTCACACGTTAACAAAATGTCAACAGCGGAAGAATTGTCCATCAAGCCTTACATATTCGAGCCAGAGCGAGCGATTTGAAAAAGTCGACGACGAACCTGCAGAACAACGTCTTAAGTTAACTATTTTGTGTTATTAGTGAAAGTCGACTATTTCTCTTGTTAAAACAAGCACACTGACAAGATAAATGACTACGGTCTAATAATCTTACCACAAACAATCTGTATTGATAATAATATGATAACTTACGTTTAGAAAAGCATCAGAAAACACAGCAGCTAAAATGATAGAAGGAATTTACCCCTCATTCAGACGAAGTCGATCGGCAAACCCTTCTTTATACTGGCGGAGGTTGTTGAAGTGGGAATCCTTGAAGTGTTTCAGGTCACTACATCCAACAACCGAACATTTTGACTTGCCCTCTCGTAACTTCTGCATCATTGAGCTTGGACTACAAAATCGGAGCGAGAAATAATAATGGCGGATTGCTCGAAGTGTTGGACCGGTAGTCAATCTCCTTATTTGTCAGTTCCGCTGCAAATACTGTGACGTAATTGTTCAAAAAACGTAATAGAGAACAGAAAAATCTGAACAGGTTGAAAAATATGACCAAAACAGAAGATAAAGATATAAACAAAGCACCTGAAGAGAATAATTTCATCGTTTCTGTACTTATAAACACTCCAAATATACAACAAAATGCATTTAAGGGCTAAAAAAGTGGATTTTGCATGATAGGCTATGTCCCCTTTAATTGTTGCCAATGTGAAAACATAATTATTTCCCCCATTTTCATTTGTTTTACTTCAATGAAAGGATTAACAATACATATTTCTTTTCACAGAGTTCTTTGTTCATATTCAGCAAGGTTGCCAATAATTCTGACCAGAGACTGTATACACACACACACGTATAATGTGTACTTTGAAGCGGATCTTTTGAGCACTGAGCGAGAAAGCCAGCAAGAAAGAGAATTGGTAAATTAGATGGAAGCTTATCTCATCTGAATACTCTGAGGTGTGAGTGACAGGCAGGGATCGTATGGTTCAGTCATTAATCTGTCTGGACGAGATCAATGTTCAACACATATAACGTATGGTATTAGCAGCTGGACTCAAACCAAGCCAGACTGAAACCAAATAACTGTCAAATCTGTCATTGTTATAGTAGGCAGAGATGTTTTTTTTTTTCTGTTACGTCTGCTATGACATAGAGAGATTATTCCAAAGCCCCGAAAAAACAAACACAGCAATTTATTTGCTATAATCGTTTGCAAGGATTTTTTTCCAAGCAATCACATCTCTGTACCTTCCAGTGGCCGCGCCATCCAATATAAACCAGCCCACCACCTGCTGGCTTCAGCTGTAAATCCCTTTGTCTGTTCCTCTGTTTGTCAGGATAGGACCTTTCACTTACCCAGTTATACTCCACCAGGAAAGGAAATATCTCTGGTGTGTTATAAAATTGCCATTACTGATGGAGGGCTTCGGGAGGTCACTGAAGCAATTATCCGTGAGTCGTTGCGGCTTTGCTTCAAGTGAAGCCTGACCTCTCGATCTCAGCTGGACACCTGCCCACCACCCATCTTTTCCTTCTAAAATATGAGCGCTAACGCATCAGGAGGCCGTGAGGTCTGCCAAGCGTTGTGTCGTGTGTCTTATTCAGTTCGCGAAGTCTTCCTCTTGCTGTCTGAACAAGCTCATGAGGCTGCCTTTATGATTTGTGTGTTTTATGCCATTCTGTATTGAGTCACAACTCAATAGCATCACTTTTGTCACTTTGCAGAGTGTTAAACCGGAAATACGAAGCAAGCGTGCACCATCGCGCTCCAGGCTTTTGGCACTCTTGGCAAGCGGTATGCAGAGCAGGCATTCAAACATTATTTTGTCAAGATCAATGAGATGTCTGAATTCATTACTGTAAACAAAGAGCAATTATGCTCTTTACTTGGAGAGTCGGCTTTTACAGCAGACAATCAATCCAGGCACAATGGAGCTGGGAGCTCAGGGCGATATGAATTACCATCAAGTGAAGAAAAAGAGGCTCTACAGAAGCCAGTAAAAATTAAAGAAACCAGAGCTGAAATGCATAAATCCATCATAGCATGAATGAAGCATTTTATCTACTTTTTTTACCAATGAAGATTATATATTATATTATTGTATTGTATTTTATATTATATTAAATATAAATTATATTTTTGTCATTACACCCCCTTCTCCAATTCTCATTATTGTAATGTAAATAATCCTGATATGTATTTTATATTTTGAATTAATTATACAGCATGGTATACTGTTTGTTTATACACAAAACTAAAGCTAAGGTGTGTTATTCTTTTAATTATTCAAATAAATTATTAGCCTGCAGTTTATGCATTGAGTGGCATGTCAGGTTTCTTTTGCCATAATGTGAATGGACAGTTATATAGAAACATGTTTATCGACACTTTATATTTATATAATTTGTTTGGTTCGGTTGGTTTTACTGAAAGTATTGTATATTTAATGAATGAATCTTTGATTGATTAATTAATAACAAATAAGTTGTTTTTTTAATGAAGAAATTGGTCATTTGTTGTTTTGTTTTTTTAAATTTGGGATAAATTAGTGTCTAGACATGCATTTGTGAGATTCTTTGTAAAAGAAACAACACATTCTCATCCTTTTGACACCATATGACATTTCGTCGAAATACTACGCACATGGCACCCTTTAGCGTCAATATAACATGCACAGTTATGGGTAGGTTTAAATCTGGGGTAGGGTCTGTGTCTCATATTGACGCTAAAGGATGCCACTCACCTGTATGAGGCCTTGGGTTCTGCGTGTTATATTGACGTCCTAACTACATGCGACACGCGATAAAAGGTATCATTTCCATGTTAATCAGGGTCTTTGTCCTAACCAGACGCGACGGCGACACGCAAAGTTTCTAAATTAGAAACAGTTCCTATTTATCCGACGTAGAGATCTCATTGGATGGAAGTTCTGCGTGTCATGAATATTTAAACATCAAACATGGACGACGAGGAACTGATTGTCGAAGTTCAGAGGCATTAGGTCACTGTGCCACAAGCGATAATGGATAATTTACCTCAGATTTTGAAAGCATGTAATATAGCGTTCAAAATGAATTCTATGCAAAGATACAACTGTACTTCATAACAAAATTAGTCAATGAGTATATTTTGTTTATGTTTTGATTTTTAATAATGTTATTTCTTGATTTGATTATGTCCTTACCCATTTCCAATGCGAGTGCGGGCCAGCAGTGCGCTTTCGCAGAGAGACTCCGCCCACACGCTGTTCTGAATGGCTGTGATTTTTGAGTGACGTGTGGCGTCTCACAGTCGCGTCGTGTCTAGTGTGGACAGACACACTGGAATTTTATCGCGTCGCGTGTAGTTAGGACACGGTGTAAAGGGTGCCATGTGCGTATATTTCACCAAAATGTGATATGACGCCAAAGGATGAGAACGGGCTCAAGAAACACATGGCTATTGTGAATCGTATGTGTTATTAATAAAAAAAAAGAGTAAAATGGAGAAAGCTGATCTGTATCCTGCTGTCAGACTTCTTACTTACTGTTTATACCATGGTCTGGGTGAATACTCGATTCTGATTGGCTGCAGGGTGTCCGTTAAAAAGTGATAGAGGACACCTAGTAAAGTAGTTCTGGTGAAACTGCCTGTTTACCATTCGAAATGAATAAATAAATGCGCTGCCCACAACGGCTGTGAGTAACCATAGTAACAGGCAGTCACATGCTCTAGCTCTATCATCTAACGTTAGATATTATAGCCTAATACAACAATGAGCGACTTCGTGCTATTTCTTTTAACATTTATGGAGAATATGGCAACTTTGACGACTGGTATGCTGCTGAAGAAAGAAAAAATGTAAATAAAACGGAGAAAATTACACCGCTGCTGCTCTGCTCCATTGAACTCTATGTAACGACGTAACTTGCGACCATAGTTGGATAACGATGCTTTCGGGAAACGCACCCCTGAATGAGACCCTGCGGGAGTTTTACGCAGCTGTCCAGACAACCAAGGCAGGAGAAGGCTGAACGTTACAGCGTTTCAAGCCTAAGGAGCCTGAGGCAAATGTCCCTCTCTTTGATCTGATTAATTTATTGCCCTCTATAACGTTAAGCGCAAATCGCTGGAGCTCAGAGCTAATTGTTTTTTTTATTGTTGTTTGATTAATTGTTTTATGTGTAATAAAAAAAAACTATGCCTACCTTTGTGTTTCATGAAAAAAAAAATGCATTTGTGAACCTGAAGGGATACGAGCTAAGCGGACTATAAATATCTCCGGTTGCTAAATAAACAGTCAGGCAAGGCAAGTTATTATTTGTAAAAACTAGATTTAGCCTAATTAAAATATAAACTAATGTTTTAAAAATGTTTTATTTGGCAAGTGACCATGGTATAAGCGGGTTAATGCCCTCCGAGGTGTCCATTGTCAGGTTTTAATGGACTTCGGCGGAGGCAACCGTCCTCCGCTGCGCGTCGGCCGGTTTACGCCTCGCCGTCGTCCATTAAAACCTGACAATGGACACCTCGTCGGGCATTAACCCTTACATAATATCCATCTGAAGAAAGAGGCCTTTACTGTGGGTGGATTAAAACTGCTTTTTTTCTGGTCTCCGTTCTTTGGAAAGTTGATAGGTGACACAGAGGTGTGATTTCTTCATTCGCTCCTCTAGCCATGTCAGGTTTGGTGTGGCAGATCTCCAATATGCGAATGGAGTACTGTAGTGTAAGAAGGTCTGTGTCTTGTGTTGTGTGTTTCTCAAGAAGCGCAGTAGCAAAGCTTCCTCTAGCATTGGTTGCTATGCTGTGTCATAGAGAAGCTTATCCCCTCTGGCTAAGTGCCTGCTCAATTGTGAAAGTGGAAAATTGGGTGTGATGTGTTGTTTGGGAATCAAAGCAGTTGAGATGAAAGTGTTGGCTTTACTCACTTTTTTGTGTTCCTTCCCCACTAACACTGGCGAGTTCTGCCAATTGTCAACAAAGCGAAAACTCTTGGTGTGTAACTGACTCATGGACTGTTGCCCTTTTGAAAAACATTGGCAGCTATAGATACAGAGTTAGAGTCTATTATCTGTGATTTTTGAAGAAGAAATTACTAAAAACATTTAGAAGAGGGTCGACTGCATTTTTTGATTTTGGTATTGCTGCAAAAGCAGTGTCAGGTGATCATTTCACAGCCAACACTGGAATTGAAAAAAAAAAAAAAATGACACACTTGGTCATTAATCTAGCTTGCCTGCCTGAGAAACCTCTGTTTGTGATGCTCTAATTTATTTAGCATATTTTTTATTTATTTTATTAAATGATTGTAATATTAATAATAATAATAATAATAATATTTTTACTTATAATAATAGCCTATTATATAAAAAAGTTGATTATTTCAATAATTTCTGTGCAAATTAAAATGATTTATTGGAAAAATGTGCACTATGGCAAAAAAGACTGTCTGCTTTGTCCATACAGTAAGTTTAGCTTTTATTTAAAGTGGCGATCCGACTGTGGGAGACTCTGGTGTTTAATGCACCTTGGGGCACCATATAAATACCATGGTACGTGAATATGATACTCATTCAGTATCGTAGTGTCTGTCAAAGTACCTATTTTCTCAAATAAAAATTACCCCAGTGATCTCATATGCCTCCATATTATTTTCTTAAAAACCTCTGTTTCATCCCTTTGCATGATTTTTCTTATAAAATTACTCTTTAGGAGTTTAGGAGAACTCAAGGCGGTGAATGAAGGGAGTTCTTAGCCGTGATTAAAAAGCTAAAAAGGTTCATTTAGCATTGCTAACAAGACTTCCCTTTGCTAGCTCTGAGCAATAGCGTGGCATTAGCCGCACTAATGTACTGCATCTAATTCAGATTAACAGCCAGGTGGACAATGCCTAAGGAGGTCAACACTGAAATTGTTTCCTTCCGACGACTCAAAGGCTTAGGTGGTACTTTAGAAAAGTGACTTTCTGAAACCAGAAGGACTAAATCATTTGTATTTTTTTTTAGTGTAATTTATTAGTGTTTGTGTGTGTGCCTCATATTGAAAATGCTCTGATTTTTTTTTTTTTTTTTTAGATGATCTGAAATGTAAATGAGGCTTTGAATGTTTCATTCTTTTATTCCTTTTTTTTATTTTTTTAAGGTCAAAGATGGCATGTCTGGTATTTCTGTAGCCTTGAGCAAAAGACCCAATTAAACCTATACTTACAAGTGAAATACTGTACCATTAAACTGTAATAAAATAGTGTTGCAATGATGTTTCCATGGGGTTGCTTGCCCAAGTCAGCAGATCGAGTCTCTATTTCATCTCTATTATTTATGCTGAAGTTTTACACTTAGCGATGTGAACAAACCCTTAACCTTCATTTCAAGTTGCAGTTATTATTACGGCAACACTTTACAATAAGTTTTCATTCGTTAACATTACTTAACATGGACTGATAAGAAACTGCACTTACAGCATTTATTAATCTTTGTTAATGTGAATTTCAACATTTACTAAAACATTATTTAAATCAAAAGTTGCATTTGTTAACATTAGTTAGTGAAGTAACATGAAATTAATGAATGATATTTGTTTATGAACTAATGTTAACAAAGATTAACACGTACAGTAACAAATGTACTGGCTTAGTTGGGTTAATGTTAACAAATGAAACCTTGCTGTAAAGTTATCATTATTGTGTGTTTGCTGATTTGTGGGCATTGTTGAACTTGTTTCCTCATTCTAACAGTCTTTTTTTATTTAGTCAGTTTAGGCAGACTAGCTCCTGAAAAGTCTGAAAATTTTTGGCATCTGTGTCCTTGAGCTAGCAACGAATCAAAGGCATTAGTTGTATTTGTGATGTTCTGTCTGCTTTGTGGCATGGAACAATCAGTCCGTTAAAAAAAGGACTGTTTTACTGAAAAAACAGTTTGACTTTACCACAATGAGTAATAAAAAACACATCACTTCTCCTCTCGCCCCTATAAAACAGCAACGGCAATATAATCAGCATTTCTTTGTGTCAGCTGTCCACGTTTTACAAGAACACGTCCATTCTTACCGGTCGTCTGTTTAAATCATTTCATAAAGAGTGCATAAAGCATTCACCCTTAGTTTTTTGCTGAGAATGCTGTGTTAAAAAATAAATAAGATGTTTGAATAAGTGTTTGCACTAGGAAGATTGCAGAAGACGTTTGGTGCGTCAGAGCACGGGTGGTTGTTGGCATGTTAAGTAGCTCACTAGCGCAGTCTATAAAAGCCAGGAGTGAGCAGCCCACCTGGAGAGAGGCCCAGCGCCCGGGGAGGAAGTCAAGGACATGTGAATTAGTCCAAGCCGCCAAGTGCGAGAGCGCAGTTTGAAGCAGGCATCCACATTGCCACAGAAATGGGTTGACTGATGCTGTGTCAACATACTAAATTGATTAAGCCAAGCTATTCTGCTCAGAAGAAAAGTGAAAGAGAAAGTAGGTTATGTATAGTCGGAAACTGTAAGAACGGATCTTAATGAAAGTGGAGAAATGCTAAAGAACGTATGTAACCCTCGTTCCCTGAGTCCCTGGGGTTTCTAGGGCCCTATGATTTCCGCGATAGCGAAATCACGGATGGAATCGCGGAATTGGCCAATTAACCCGGAATCTAGTGTTAACGCGGAATTTCGTGGATTTTTACATATTTGGTTTGAAATTCTGTTTTTGTGTGGGAGATGAACGCATATCTGGTGAAAATGCAGACCAGGGGAAGCAAATCTGGGCGACACCAACCCCTCAACCCGTCATTTCAGCTCCAATGACGAAATTAAATCAATGAAAGCATGGTGAAGTGGCTCTCCACGGCTCTGCTTTCGTCGGCTAAAAGTTAAGAAACTCGACGCTATAAGCCGTCAGTGCCGAGCCGAGCAGTTCGCACGTGACTTATGCAGTGTTTCCCACACGTTGACTAATTCGCCGCCACATACTGCGTTTCGGTTTTTAACGCTTTTTAAAACACGCACCGTATTCTTTCAGTTGTATTTCCTCGCTCTCCCTCCGTCTCTCTCTCACACTCACACTCAACGTGCACACCGCGTCTGTCTATGAGGCGCCGGACTGGACAAAAGCGAAGCGAACTCCGTGAGAGACAGAGTGTGACTTTATTTAAACTTATATAAACGAATATAATTTATATTACAGTTTAAAGCTCATAACCATATTTTGTTGTTACTTGAAGAGTGCAGTGTTATGTTGCATCACGCAGTATTTGTCCTGAAAAAGCTCCTGAGTAAATGTCTGAATTACCTCAATAAATTTAAGGTCATTCCTAATGGACTTTATTTTTATTTTTTAATACTTTTTAATCATTAACTTTATAAGCATACTATTTTTACAACTAAAATAACAGTCAAGGGTAAAAAAAAAACCTAATTCCCAAAAATTAAAACGGAATTTGGGAAAAAATAAAACGGATTTCATAGGGCCCTAGGTTTCGCTTAGAAAGCAAAGCGAGCCAATGGCAAAGAAATGCCATGGGTCTGCAGAATTTGCATGGCGCAACTCCGCCCCATCTTTGCTTAGGATTGAACTCGGCTGTTCCAACGGTACAGCTGAAGTGGCAGGAAGACGGAACGTCTCCGTCCCCTACTCAGGGAACGAGGGTTACATAAGTAACCGAGACGTTCCCTTTCATTGTCAAGTCATTGTCATTTCAAGTCCTTACTGTCACTTTTGATTCATTGAATGCATCTTTGCTAAATAAATAGGATTCTTTTTTTAATTATTTATTTTTTCTTAAAGGCACAGCAGCAAAAAAAATCAAAACAGACTAAATTCTCAGTGTCAGAGAGAGGAATGAAAAAGACTTGTCACTTTGCAGAAAATGAATAATAGTGAAATGATTTTGTGCTGAAGGACAATGGCTATTTCCTGTCAAGTCCGAATTCACTTAATTTCAAATAATGCTGTACATTTTTGTTTTATTGTTTTTTTATTGTTTTGATAAATGAATTAATTCAGAGGCACTTATATGGGAGTTCAATTCTTTATTCTGTCTGTAATAGGATGTAAATCGGTGTTAACAAGCACACACAAGTTTGCTCTTCTGTCATGTAAGACATGTAGCCTGTTTCTGTGTAAGTCTTTGTAGCGGATGTAGCTTCAATAACATTTGCGTTCTAACATGCTAATGCCTTTTTTCCAAATAGAAGTGAATCGAGTTGCTCCATGCTTTGACGATAAACATATTAAACATTAAAACTCGTTAATCGAAACTGCAGGCCATGAAGAATGAGCAAGCTTATATGTGAGGTTCAACCTTAAGACACTTGCATCGAGATCAATCCTTTGCTCACAGACGCATCTTCAATTATTTAGCACCTCTTTAGAAACCCTGCATGTATTATTCACATGTATAGAATCTAAATTTAGTCTTGTCTATTGGGAATGACATGGCAGAGGAAGAGGGTACACAATACAACAACAACGCGCGCGTGAGAGAGAGAGAGCTAGTAGCACACTATCATTCAACTCTTACTGTCATTTCTTATTACTCATTTTTGCAATCTCTTAAGTTTTCTACATGTATGGAATATCCAGATGACAGTGGAGTGCACTGTTAAAAGCGATCAGTTCACTTAACTTACTTAATAATAAACGTCATGCATAACTGAAAAAATGTGGTAATGCATGTCAACTTAACATATCTTTTTAATTACGCATATATTTTGTTTTCTTAACAATTTTAAGGCAGCTCGTATTCTCATTTTTTTTAAGTCAGCTGATCACTTTTTACAGTGTGTGGAATATGTATCCCACAAAGCATTGTGCTTTACTTGGCCTCCCATTTACATCGTAAGTATTTTTGTCTAGTATTTCATAGTAATTCATGCTTTGAGTAGTAATATATTTACATAAACATGTTTTCGTTATATCTTTTTATTTGTACAAAATATACTGTATATATTTTTCCGAAATGTAATTTCATATTGGAAATGTTTTTCTGGTCTAAAACTACATTTTGAAGCATGTTTTGATATTTGAGGTTCTACATTACATTTTATTTGTATATTTCCTTTAGCCATGCTGTAATTTAGCATGTTATTTTTTTTTTTTTTTGCCATATTGGAGTAAACAGTTTCCCACCATTCCATTCCAAGTCTTTTTCTCTCCTCTTTGTCGCACAGCTAATTTGGTTTACATCTTTTGCAAACACATTGGGCGGATGATAGCATCAGGTAATCAAAAGAGCAGCCTGTATTGTGTATGTTGAACCCTTTCCCCACACAAACACACCGATGCTGGCTGCTAGCCGCCTTCATTGTCTCCTCATCCATGCTGCCTGCTGTATCCAAGGAACTGGGAACCAGAATACCGTCTGGCCCATTACGCGTTGAGCCGAGGTGACACCACATTGGGCCCTTGTCCTTCACATAGCTGTGCGGTATTATGTAAATGACCCTGTCTGGGTACGGATTGCATGTGTGTGAGTGCGGCCTCATGCTCTCCACTGCCGCTGGGAAGGAGGAGGGAGTGGTACATTATTCCGTGTAAATGAGAGCAAGACCTTGAGGTATTCTCGGAATCCTAAATCCTCCCATTTGCTGCCGCACTGTGATTATCTGGAGGGATTGGACCGGGAATGCAGTCCTGGACAGTTTGTTCTGTGAGTTTAGTTAAATGAACTGCTCAAATGATAAGAAATGACGATACTTAAACACTCTTGTAAACACGGCTGCATTCTAGAGCATCCCCTGAGGGGACACGAGTTTGTATCTCGTAGAAAAGCAAATGGCGTTCAGCCTCTTAATTATAAGCTCAAGTCTGGGTGGTCTTTTTAGGAGTATGTCAAAGTACATTTACTCTAAGCACAACTCTGGCCACTGTTGAGGAAAATTACTTTTAAACATAAAATGTTGCGTAAAGGTTATTTTGTGTTACTTTCTCTTACCATTTAGGTGTCTCTCTAGTCCATAGTGAAAGTGCTTTGATTGGTTTGAATTCGTCTTTTTTTAATTGATACTTTTATTCAGCAAGGACTCGATATATTGTAACAAAAATCATCTGATCATTTGATATGTCTAATCATTAAAGCTACACTGTGTAACTCTTTTAGTTTATTCTTAGCTAAAAACACTTAGTTCTTTCAAAAATATACTGTATGTACTCATTAATGTGTATTTACTTTGTTCAAATAATAAAGTATTCTCGTGAGTGTATAATATGCCATTGAAAATACATACGGGTAAGGGGTTCTAATGTCGGTCGCCATGTTGCCCCTTCTTCTTGAAAGTACATTAGCCAAAGAGGGACACACCCGTTAATTCAAGCTTCGCCTTTCGCGTTTACGTTTGAGTTAACACTCATGGACGAGGTCGAACTGGAAGCCATGTTAATCTTGGACTACATTGGCCACCGTAGGAGTTAAAACGAAATCGGAATTGAGAGGAACAGAAAATAATATTCACTGGATGGTCATATATCTTTTCACCACTAGATGGGGGTAAAAATCACACACTATAGCTTTACAAAAAAAATCAGCAAAACTGTAAAGCGGGTTCCACAAAAATATTATGCCATAAAACTGTTTTCAACATTGATAATATAAAGATGTTTCTTGAGAGTTCTGAAGAATCAAGTGACACTGAATAAGGGATTTGCTGAAAATGCTGAATTCGCTGAACATCGATGAATTATATTATATTATAATAGTTATTTATAACATTATCATATATTTTAAATCATTATTCATTATATAAATAATGAATTCAACTGGATTTTACTGAAGCACTAAGATTTAATTGTTAGTGTTCTTTTCAGTATTTAAGTGCTTTTAAAAACATAATTCTGAGACCAAGGAATATATTGTGATCTCATGATACACACTTTCTAGAACTACACTATATACCCAACAGGCTCAGCATACGATAACTCATACAACATTTACTGTATACGCCTTTATTTGTACATTTTTCATCTCGCATACAGAACCGAAAGGTTTTTGTTATTAAATACACTGTAAAAAGGAATACGCTTTATCTGATCAAAAAAAATTGTGGCAACAGATTACAAGCAATATTGTTAATTAGATTTAACAAATTAGAATTGAGTAATAATGAATCAAATTAATTCCTTAATTGTTAACCCTTTAAAATGAGTAAAACTTAGAACAAAAACCCCCAAAACATAAATTTAAGTCACCATTATGGTGATCGGTGTGTTTGTTTTAAGGTTTGTTTTAAAAATGACGGTTTTCTCCTTCAGTGATTCTGCTTGTTAACTTCAGGTGTCTTTAATGTTGGCAATATAAAATAAAGAGTTCTTAATTCATCTTTGAAGTCTGTCTGTTAGTGAGAAATGTTTGTTAAATGTTTTGGTGTAAACTTACTCATTTTAAATTGTTAACTTTTAAGGAATAATTTGATTATTACTCAATTCTAATTTTTTATATTTATTAATACTGTTGCTTGTAATATGTTGCCACAAGTTTATTGATTAGATAAAGGGTATTAATTTTTACAGTGTAATTTAAAAAGTAACATACATGTGTAGGTCAAATTTAACAGCCAACTGGTCACCTCATTACTTGGAATAAACTCAAGTAAACTTAAGTCAAATGAAGTAAACTTTATGTTTGTGGTGATCTTGTAGACCTTGATTTTGAGGTGCAGACGAATAGACTTCAAGCTGTCCCACTCTATCATTTCTCTTGATTTGATCAGAGACATCAAATCAGTCCAGTTCTATAAAATCACGGGTTTAACACACAACAACAGGGCTCTCTGATGAAGAGGGTTTATAAAAAGCACAGCTGCGCTCCCTGAGCTTTTTAAAGAGTCTGCTCTAATCCAAGCCTTTTGTTTGTCCAGTAAATGTGTTTACAGTACTCGATATTCTCGTAAGATCTTTTCATCATCATTTCACATTTATACCTCTTGCACTGTTCAAGTCCCAAGTGTGCCACCGACCATCTTTTTCATTAAACACGGATGCTGATGAGTGATTCAGAGCCTGGAAAATAGGAGCTTTGGGCATCCGTGTGCTTGTAGGATTCAGAAGTGTGTTTTGGAGCGACAGAGACGATGAGGCTCCAACATTTCTGCTTCTCTCTGTCCTCATTGCTCTAAAGACCCATTTCCTGTGGCGGTGTCTCAGTTTGATGTGAAGCTCTCGCCGGTACAACACCTATTCATCAATGAAAACATGCCTACCTCCCTTTATCTTTCATCTCTTCATTCTCTCCTGTTTTTATTAAAGACTCTCTCTCTCTCATTTGACCAAAACATGAACATGTTTTATTTACTGTTTTTGTTTTTTTGTTTTTAGCTTAAAAGAGGAAGTAAAATCATGATTTGGGGGAGGGACGTTGCTATTATAAAGAGAATTTTATTGGATTCCTTGATAATTTTGGTCGGTTTCTTGATGGAGAAAATTTTACATTTTAAATGTTTGTATAAGATAAAACTTTGTTTTTTAGAATTGGGAAATATGTTCTTGTTGTATTTAAACTTGAAAAAGAGACTAGTTTTATTCAATTGATCCAACGTCAACCTACAATAGTAGTGATGGGAATGTTTGTAAAACCTGTTTGGGAAATATTATTATTGTAGGTCCATTTGGTGCACTACTCTTAACCTTAATATAGGCAAATTGATTAGTGCGGCTGATTATTCTAATCAGTGTTGTTTTCTGTTCTCTTCACAGCTTGCTGGGTTCATCTATGCCTGTTATGTTGTGAAGCTCATTTCAGAAGAGGAGGACAGCTGTGAGTATAATCTTCATAAGTCATAAGTCATAACTGAGTGTGTTTTTGTTAATCTAAATCTTTTAATGAGGGTTTTACCTACACTCAAATAGATAATGCATGCTTCTAATATGAGATCTAAAATAACATTGTTTATAAATATATATATGGGCTCTCAAGTCAAGTGAGAGTGACTCATTTCGGTCTTATGTCACGCACTCCCACCACACATTGTACTTCTCACGTGAAAACAATATTTATAATATATTTAATATACCTGCAGAGTACTCTAGGCCTAGTCATATTTTCCTTATCACACGATGGCTGACATATTGTCACATTATAAACATCTCTCTCCAAATAGGCTTAATATATATGAAGAGTTCAGATGCAAAAGCCTCTAAGTGCCATTTGAAATTTTCTTCTAAAATGATGATTTTTATCAAGCTTGTATATTTAAGTTCAGTAATTTCACTTAAATGGCAATGCAGATTACCTATTATTTGTTATTTAAGTGAAATTACTGAACTTAAATATACAAGCTTGATAAAAATGGTCATTTTAGAAGAAAATTTCAAATGGCATTTAGAGGCTTTTGCATCTGAACTCTTCATATATATATATATATATATATAGACAGTAGTGCAAATGACAGTTTGTTTTACACTTAGCCATTTAGTCCCTTAGTTGGTACAGTACAGCCTCCTTAGAATTATTTGAATATTATAAGTATTATGTATGTGTGACCCTGGATCACAAAACCAGTCACAAGTATATTTGTGGCAATAGCCAACAATACATTGTATGGGTCAAAATAATCGATTTTTCTTTAATGACAAAAATCATTAGGTTATTTAGTTCCATGTTCCATGAAGATATTTTGTAATTGTCCTACCGTAAATATGTAAAACATTTATTTTTGTGAGTGAATGCAACACATTTATTTTTATTTCAAATTCCAGATTTTCCAATAGTTGTATCTAAAAATATTGTCTTATCCTACCAAGCCATACATCAATGATAAGCTTATTCATTCAGCTTCCAGATGATGTATTATCTCAATTAAAAAAAAATAAAAATAAAAACTTGTGACTGGTTTTGTGGTCCAGGGTCATATATATATATATATATATATATATATATATATTCACAGATATGGAGCAAGCACTTTATGCTTTAGCATTGTGGAGGGATATTTGTTTCCTGCTCTTGGTGACGGATCTTTAGCCTAGTTTGAATGCCCCAGTAAACAGTTGAATTTAGATGTTCCAGAATCTAAAAGATTGCTTTTATTGATCCTAAACAACCAGCCTGTGCCCTAGTGTTTTAAATCAAGGATAAAATAGTTCCTGTTGTAATGTTCAGATGACCACACTGCACCACTGCAGCCTTTACCACTCTGAGACACATGAATCATTCTCTTTAATCGCCTTTCTGTCCTGATAAAAGATTTGAAAGCATAATAATCAACGGACTGGTTGATAATACCCCTTGTACCCCTAATATATGTATAAGAAATAGTTCACCCAAACATTCTGGTCATTTACTTACTCGCATATATATCTAAACCTATGACATTCTTACTTTGGAACACAAAAAAAGAGAATGCAAATTATATACCTTCATTATACTTGGAATATGCACCGCTTTTATGATACTTTTATGGTGCTTTTTTTGTTGTTGTTTCACTTTCATTATATTGAAAACAGTGGACTCTACGCTGTTCAACATTTCCCCATTTGTGTTCCACAGAATAAGGAAACTCTATTCATTTACTGTGTTTTGCCTTCAGATGCTTGCAACTTTTTCTTGGGAGAGCCTTTTGAGGAATATAGCTACAAAAACAAAGCATATGCAGCCTAACACTGGCATACAAGATCAATACTGTTGTTCTCTTGCTGAGGCAATCCTTCTTTTCCCCTTTTCTCATCATTCTCTCATCACCAAGCAACTAAAACAGAAAGAGATGCATGTAAAAATGTGTGTGTGGCTGTTTATTTGTTAGGCATCCTCCTTCTTTGTGCTGTGTTTTCAAAGCGTTTTATCATTTCATAATCAGAGTAATCAGAATCATTAAACTTCACTCTGTATGTAATTAAGCATGGCCGTATTTGGAGGGCCAGCCTCTCATTAAACGGAGTGCCTTCACTACATGTTAAGATCACGAAGAGGGAGCCCTGTGGCAGAATACATTCAGTGTAGCATGATGGTCTATTAGTCCAGGATATTTATGTGCATTTGAGTTTTATGCATGAGTTCATTCTGATGTTGGTCAAAGCCAGAGCGTGATCCATTATATATATTATTTTTTAATGCTTTTGAATGCATTTAAAAAATGTATGCTTTTGAAGAAGACTCTTATGCTCACTAAGGCTGAATTCATTTGATTTATTTGATTACAACATTAAAGAATATATATATATATATATATTATATTCATTAAAGAACATTCAAGAATATATGTATGTATGTATATATATATATATATATATATATATATAATTTATTATTTAATAAATAATTAAAAAGAAAGGAATTAAATAATTAAAGGATTAAAAGGGATTCCCTTTGCAGCTTACCTTGTGCATGAAATCCCCCATATGCCAGCAAGCCAATGGGAATGCGGGACAATGATGACTAGTCATGTCAAGCTTAAAGCATCCTGCCAGAGTTTTAAAGTGAACTAGTCTATATAACCCCTATATATATATATTTCACTGTTTGTTACTCACCTTCATTTTGTTCTAAATTAAAGGAGCTGTATGCAAGAAATTTATTTTAATTAATCATAAATTTTCCCTAATAAAAAAATCATGTTCATTTCAATTAGTTATATCACTGACAACAGTAGTCCGGCCAGGATATTGTCATTTAAAAAGTGAAGTCGCAGCCCTTGACTGATGTTGATGTTGTCAAGTTGTGTTTTGTTCTGACGCGTCACCCTCCACCGATCTACCAATCACGGACTCAGTAGTGTTGCGGCATTCGGGTTGCCAGCTCTTCTCTAGTTACCACAGCTGCAGATATAAACGTGTCGGAATCGGATAAAAAAAATTCTAACGTTGCGAAACCCCCAAACAACTCGATATGAATCCGAAATACTTTGTTAAAAAGTCCGAAATAAATAATTAACAGAAAAAAAAACTCACTGTGTAGGACTCGTCACTTGCCATTTGAAGCTTCTTGTAGCAGCCTACATTCCTGCTGGAACCTGCAGCATATCTGGCAACCTCGTGTCATGGGGGAAGGCTGGGATACGGCCTAATTTGAAAGTGATTGCAGTACCAGTTTTGGCCACAATCTTGCATACAGCTCCTTTAACAATTCCACACGCCATTAGTCTATGTTGGCATGGGGCATGAATAACAAATAATGACATTTGGTTTGGTCCCCACACAAATGACTTTGACAGAATGTTCTTATTTGGGTGAACTATACGTTATATTTTGGCTGAACCAATAATCTACTTCCTATGGTGAAGAAAAGCGTCTTAAGTCAGAATCACTAGAAATTTGCAGATTATGTGCAACAGCCTTATTCAGAATAGCTTATGAATAAAACTCTCCAATTAAGCAATGTTTAAGCAAAAACTAAATAATTTCATCCCTTCAGATTAGTCAAAAGAGCTATAAGCTTTGCATCGCAAAAACGTCTGCCGCTACTCTGTTCGGTTCACTTCCTCAAACTTAATTCAGCAGCGCTCCCGGTGTCCAATGAGGTTCCTGATTGCCTCAATCAGTGATCAGGAGAAATTCTAGAACATCTGTGTAATTGGAAATCCTTCTTGATAGTCTCTCCCAATCAGTCCATGGGTAGCAGTTTGAGTCACTGGTGATGAAAGACATGCGATTACATGGCAATTTTAGTGTCCACTGAAAGTTTATCAGCTTTGTTGATGTTTCAATAGGAAGATTCTACTGAGGAATATAATTGTTGAAGCTCTGAATCCTCCAAGCAGGTGAATGATATTGATGGCTTGGTCCCTGAGGCATGTAGAAACACTAATCAGGAAGCCATATTGGCCATTACACTTTAATTATTACAGTACATGAAGCACCTCCGCAAAGGTAATGAACAGCTCAAACCAATCAACACGGTCCGCACGTAATTACAGCTACTATCAAGGGTAGCGTCCCAGGGCCCATTTAAAGAAGGGCCAGTATTTAAATGAATCTGCCTCTGAGAGAACGGGGGAAAAAACAAGAGCGAGAGAATTAGGAAGTGTCAGTGCGCACAAGTTGTGGAGAAACACTTTTTGCATCTATAACAAGGAAATTAGGTTAGGGCTTTCCTTTTGGGGATATGCAATCAGGCTTTGTGGTTGCAGGGAGGTGGGAACTCATGCTGATAGTCTTTGTGCGCCGCGTGCCGTTTACAAATGCCTTTGTCGGAGGAAAAGCTTTTGGAAGGGCGAAGCCAAAACAATAAAACTCGTAAAGCTTTGCTATATGGAGTCTGTGAGGAAAAAACGTCCATCTCAGCCTAATTCCCTGCAGCGTCGGTGCCACTGAAATGGCTTCTTTCTGGGATGTGTCGCTTAAAGCAGAATAAATAGCTATTTGAGGCATTTTGTTGAGGTCGAGAGATGGTTGCTGTATGTCTTTGAATGCTAATGCTGTAGCTCAAGGCGGCCCATAGACCCTCGATCTGTCCGCTTGCCCACAGTTGACAGTACTTGTATGTTGTTTTTGTTTTTTTTACTTCATTACTGGATCAGTGATCCCAGCATTTCCCATTATCTTGGCGGGACTAGCTAGGAGGAATTTCAGCAGTAAAACAACTTGAGATATTTGTTCCATTGGGAATGGGAAATGTTTTAAAAGCTGTTTAAGAGCACACATCTGCCTCGAGGCAATCTATTTTAACATTTACCCCCTGCGGATATATTTATAAAGGACATTAAGATGAGAATGTTCTGAAGTGCAGCGTAGCTTGATTTTCTTTTTTTGATATGATCAGTGTTTTCCATTTTAAATGTTATTTTGTGGGGGGTTTTATATGCCCCACCCTAGTAGCATTTAAAAGTTTGGGGTCAGTACGATGTTACAGAAATTAATATATTTATTCAGCAAAAATGCATTAGATTGATCACAGCTCTAATTTACATTTTAAAAGGGGTCATGACATGATAAAATCAAGTTTGCCTTGATCGTTTGACATGTAAGAGGTCTTTGTACCATTAAAACATCTTGCAAGTTTCATGTCTTAAAACATAATCAAAGCATTTAATCAACTCACAAAAACAGCTCTTTTGGATATTGCGGGATTTGTGACATCACAAATGACATCGAAACCATGGGGAAAACTGCTATATACTGTAGGCCTAGATATGTTTAATATTATCCCATAAGGTATATTAGGCTGCTGTCACTTTAAGACCTGACACATGGACCCATTATACTGTTATACATATTTGCACTGTGTTTATGTGAATACTCGTAAATCCAGGCATTTTGACATTATGTTGTGTGTATTTGACTGTTTAAGCGCAATAAGCAGTGAAAATAACTAAATTTAGTTCTGAGAGGCGGCTTTATTTGCGCGCACATTGGTTGTGAGCACAAAATCTGCAGGTATGAGTAAAAGGATGGACAAACGGGCAATCCCACACCAAAATTCAAGCCCCGTAACACTACAGGCTCAGGTTTTCCGACTGACCTCTGCAGGTCCCCAGATAACACTGATCGGTACAAAGGTCTAATTCAACAATGAGACCTATGTGGATTAGGGGATTTGTAGGTATATGCCCCCTAAAATCTAGAATGATAATCATTTCAGTCTTCCCCTCTCCTTCTGTTTGGGATGCACAAAAGAAGCTCTATGCTAATTCCACAGCTTATCTCCTGTGTTCGTTAGTCTAGGAAACAGCCTTGGATTTCCAAAGCCTGGATCTTTATCTCACACTTTATTACCTTTGCATCTTTGTGGAAAGCCCAGATACTGGGGTCTGCCAGGGCCTGAAACAGCTGGCGGGCCCTCACAGAGGGGCCGGGGGGCTAATCCTGTCAGCTTGCCTTATGTTAGCCTATCATATCTGACCGGCAGAGTGCCACAAGCCGGCCTCCAAAGATATCAGTCTCATAGAGGGTCCGGTCGCTGTTCATCCACTACACATGATTATCACACTAACACACACGGGATACAAAACCAAAAGGCGCTTATTTTAATGAATGAAAACCCTAAAAAGCGTTCAATAATCCTCTTGTTTTTTTCCCCCCATTTTCCTCTTACTTTCTCTCTCTCCTTTCTTTAGTTGACTTTATAGGAGGGTTTGATTCATACGGTTACCAAGGGCCACAGAAGACATCGCATTTGCAACTACAACCAATGTACATGTAAGTATCACTACCACAAATGGTTTTAAATCAAAGCGAACCTCATTTTTGATGTTACTGAACAAAACACACAAGTAATGTATAAGGACCCAACCGTTTTGTGCGTCAGCCAGTGTCTGTAGACTCTTGTGCTCTCACGGTGTTTGAGTCTGGGTTCACAACACTCTCTGTTGGACATTCCACCAAGTGGTTTTAGTCTGTGACGGAGCATGAAGCAAAACAAAACCCTTAGGTGTATCTCTAGCAGAACATCTCTAAGAAATAATATCATTGTCAGTCTGGCTGGGACAATAGCTTAGGTCAATATTAGGGGAGGTGATCTGTTTGCTTAGTCTCTGTTGGCAGCTTAAATGTTTATGATAAAGTAGTTGAATGCTCAGAGGTGGGACTGGGTGATCGGTGGGAGATTTAAGAGGATTTGGCTTATTGACACTGATCTATTGGTGATTGTGTTCTATAGAGTCATCCTTTGTGTCCACAATACACTCCATTATGCCAGGAGGTGAGACAGCAATGCGATCAAAGCTCAGGCCTGTTATCTATATAGAGACGACTCTTTGATGGAAGACCAAACCGATCTAAAGGAGGGTTTGGAGGAGTCACTGAAAATTAGGGAAATGCATCAAAACTATTAGCAGATCGGATTTATATTCTAGTCTGCCACCCATTCGCAAAGAAAAATACTCTTAAAGACAGTAAATGTCTTTATTGTGGATAGAAAGTATAATATAAGTATGCCATTAAAGGAGTAGTTCACTTTAAAAAAAAAAAAACTTTTGCTGATAATTTACTCACCCCCATGTCATCCAAGATGTCATTCTTTCTTCAGTCGAAAAGAAATTAAGTTTTTTGATGAAAACATTCCAGGATTTGTCTCCATATAATGGACTTCATTGGGAACCAAACGGTTCAAGGTCCAAAAGACAGTTTCAGTTCAAACTGTTCAAAGGGCTTTAAACGATTCCAGACGATGAATAAGGGTCTTATCAAGCTAAACAATCACTCATTTAAAAAAAAAAACAAAGTTTAAGTTTTATAAGCTCAAATTGTCGCCTTGCTCTGTACTGCGATGCTCGTTCGTGACTCTCCTGTTCGAACTCTTTCATCAAAATGAACGAATCTTTTCCCGAGTCAATTCGTTCATTTCGTTCGTTGAATGAACCAAATGACACGAAAAAAGATTCGTTCATTTTGATAAACAAGTTCGAACAGGAAAGTCATGCAGTCATTTTTTCTCATACAGGCGATAACGTTGTCAAATCAATCCCTGTTCACAAGGATCCATGAAAACGACTAAAATGGCTGTATTCTGCTGCCAGGCCAGTAGATGGCGATGTCAATTTTTAAAGAAACTACACGCCTATCGACTGAACACATAATACGAATGCTCTTTTTTTCGGTTTAGTGTTTATCACATTCGTTTTCACAAATTTAGCATTTTTGTAGTTTACATTGAGGCGTTAACGGAATCGTTTTCAAAAACCTGATTTCAAGAGCTTGCGTTTTCAGGCTGCTTAATGAGCAGAAAAAAGCATACAATTGAAAACAGTGGCATGTAAACAGCCCTTAAAACCATATATGTATTAAAAAATTAACGTAAACTGAAATAATATACTGTAAACTCATCTAAAGTCGTCTTTGGCCTGTGGGTGACACCAGCCCAACTGATGTGAAAACATATGGCGGGGATCCAAATGTGCCTGTCACTAGATTTGGCACACAAGTGACACTGACGGCAAAATACCAGCCGGAACATTCCCCGCCATCCTCCAGGGAAGGAAGGGCTCAGCTGAGCTGCCCAGCGCCACAGTCTAGACACAGGGAAAAAAAGCTGAATGGAATCCTGCCAGTGATATGCGATCAGAAACGAGACCCCATATGGATTCATATGGCAAGAGACTGAGTTGGTTTACCAATAACACAGACTTATAGTTTGTCCCTAAAGCATTTACATTAAGGTTTCCCTTGTGGAAGCTTGTGAAGAAATAATTCAGAAAAAAACATGTTACGATAATCCACATATTGTTAAAAAAATAATTTTTTCGAAAGAAATGACCTAGGCCTCATTTATTTGATCAAAAATACAGTAATATTGTGAAATATTATTGCAATTTAAAATAACTGTTCATTTTAATGCATTAAATAATGTTAACGAATAAAACTTTATTGTAAAGTGTTGCTAAAGTAATTGACAAGTGGAATATATTTGTTGTTGTTATTATTATTATTATATATTTTTGGGTGCTGCTTCATAATTCCATGCATTTTCATTTTCTGCCACCAATGTATACAGCAGAAAGGTGCAATTACATGGGCTTTGAGATCATTGACGAGTAACAATGCAACTCCGTCCTGGTCTTCTGGGAACAGATGCTGTAAAATTGGGATTAATGAGGATTACACAGAATCACAGAGAAAAATAATTATTCTCTTAAAAAGCCGCACCCCCTCTGTACCCACGGGTGCTCCCCTTGTCTTATTTGGTGAAAGTGTCTTGTTGAAAATGCACTGAATATTCACTTTCAGCCAATGTTTTGTATTTATTACATGGCCGGCTGACTAAATCATTATGTCACGTCATGAGTCTCTTGCCTTTGTAAATGTCAGACTCTCACTTTTCCATAATGCATTGGAGTGCTTTGAATGGCAGGTCCATACATAAGCAGATGCCATATTTTGATATTTCAGGGAGGTTTTTCTACGCGTGCTCCTGTGAAAGCGTGCGTGTGTGTTGTTTAGTGCATTTTAAGATTCAGTGTGGAGAAGAATAGAATAATGAAAAGTGCAAAAGGTCACAGCTAATAATTAGTTAGAAGGGCAAGACGACATGATGAGAGAAGGGAATTCCTTTAACAAAATACACACAAATAGGCCTACAGTGGCTCGAAACACACAGATCTAACCAATTATTCTACGGTAAAGGTTCCTGAGTCTCCTACAATAGGTTTAGATGCATCAACTTTAATTTTGCAGGTTCACCTGTTTTCTCACAGTATCTGAAACGGTTTGATAAAGGATTCGTCTCTCTCCTCCTTCCCGAGAGCATACTCTGCTCTGATTGGGTAGATGGCCTAGTCTGCTGTGATTGGTCTACTGCTTACAGCGTGTGTCGGACAGTCATTCCCATATCTGAATTTCAGCTCCTGAGCCTTCCTCAGCGCTTGTAAACAAAGTGTACGAACAGTAAAAATGGTGTTGGTTTTACTGTATGTATTTGAGTTCACGTGAAGTGATTTTTTTTTGCACACCACAGTGCAGCAACTTCTCGTCATGTCAAAACCAAACTCTTCCTGGCCTTAGCTACAACTACAGTGTTTGAGGGTCATAGGAGACGTTGTTCGAGGCCAGCCAAAGAACATAGACAGGCATTATGCAAATTTGTTACAAACAAAACCTACATAGGTTTAAGACAGGAATTACTGACAACTCATTTCATTCAATGCAGAATTGGTTCTTTCTTTTAGGAGACAATAACTTTGATCTTTGATATTACACACAGCATGAAAGGTAATATCTATAAAAGGGGCACTTTATTGTATGAACTTTACTGCCTTAGATTCAAAGTATAAAATGAAGTGTCATCTGCAAACAAATTATGCTTGAGGTATAACCCCATACACATCACATCTTCCACTGACATTTGACAACCTGAAAGTGTCCATTTTTTGTCTTTATTTAACCCTTGTGCTGCATTAGATTTTTAACACCGTTGAGTGCATTAAGGACCAAAAATGGCCACATATTAAACATTGCCTAAAATATTATATAATATTATTATTTTCCACTTTTACCAAGTTAAATCTTTTAACCAGCATCAATCCTCATCATAACTACCAAAAATGTATTCAATTTCAGGATTTTAACCCTTTAATTACCAGTTTTGTTTGCGAAACCATCGATTTGTATAAGAGGAAAAAACACAAAAATTCAATTATTTTCAATAAACTAAATGCAAAGAGAAAACTTTAGATTTGGATTATCAGTCCCACTTTGCAAAAAATCCCCGCGTTAGAGACCAAAAATGGCCACCTATTAAACATTGCCTATTGCCTAAAATAAGGTGCATTTCCACCCATAGGGAATAAATATGTAGTGACGTCATCTGGTGGAATACACTATATAATGCAAATATAATGCTTTTGCTTCAAAATGAAAGGATGTTTGTGCAAAAATCATGTTTCATGTATTACTGACAGCCTCAGATTTAAACAACGTTTTAATGGGTTTCATTGGGCCATTTTTGGTCTTTATGGTGCTGAGTGTTACTATTTGATCTACACAGTGTGTGTTATACATATTTTGCAAAATGGGATCACATTTTTTACATGTATCCAAAAAGTCACAATTTTGCCAAATTTCATACCATTTGCATTAAAACAGCCAAAATGGTCAAAGAAATTAAACTGCAAAAGACCAAAAATGTCCCTAATGCAGCATAAGGGTTAATACTGTATCCAATGTTTTGTATTGATGTGATTGTGTTCAGAGACACCATTCCTATTCTAACCAAGGGAGCACTTTTCCAAAACATATTGTATTTCAAATGTAGTTTTGAATAATAAATGAAGTTGCACACATTTTGTGTATTTTTTTCTAATACGCTGTGGCAGAAATCACCCATTCATGTCGAAATCTGGTCGAAGTCCAGTCCAGACCTGCAACTCATACCACTCAAAATATCAAAGAATGAATGAATAATGATCATTCAAATTCCGATCTGTCCAATTCTCAAAAAAATCATATAGTATGATGGGATTTGATTTTGAACCTGGGTCCATTTGCATGCTATAATATAAACAAACTGTACAATGAAATTGCCACACAAAATCATGTGCTGTGCTGTGTTATGTTAATAGCAATGCCTTTTGGTTTGATTTTTTTGTTAGCAAATGCAGTGTCATTCAGAAATGTTTTTGTATTTTGTATACACAAAAATGCTTTGTTTCACCCAGATGACCTTAATCAAGCAGTCAATTAAATATACATGCACTGTATTTCATCATTATACAGTCTTTAACACTTGTTTTCTTCTCTCACAGGTCAAAGTAAAGGGATAACTGCCTTATCACCCAGTCAAAATGATGAACTGATGTTTGAACTTGTCTTTCTACATAAATGTCTTAACATGATAGTGTCTTACGGACTGTCGGAGGAACACGGAAGCGACGCTTTAACCTCAAAGACTCGAGCGACCGAGTGGATTTTCTTTGTCTGCGCCCAGCCCTTCCTCCTCCAGAGCTCGAGAGAGCCCTCGTGTGGCCGAACCCCCTCAGCAGACTCTCGTCTCTCGGCCATTAGCAGGTCTAAACAGAGGAACAGATTGTCTGCAATAAGAAAGACTTGGAATCGTGCAATGGACCGAACGGATATAATGTCAGTGTGTCCGACTGACTTTCACGGGAATTCATCCATCCATCCATCCATCCATCCTTAAAGAATGTTCATTAACCAGTCAGTATGATATTAGTTATCTAGTCCTACAGTCCTTCAAATGGTAAATGGAGTGGAGAGTCATTATTCCAGTTGTTTACAACGGGTTATTCCAAGCATTTGGGATTACCTTCGGTGTTTAATTGCAACCCAAGTAGTTTTTCTTCTCTCTCCTGGATGTACTCGTCTTGAAAGTGCCAAGAACAGTTAAGAAAAAAAAATATCAAATCAGTAGCTGCTAAGATATTCTTTTTTTTGTTTGTTTGTTTGGAGTTAATAGACAGTCCTTAAAAAAAAGACTTATGAGTTTATCGGTTCGACGTCACCACTGGATTCAGGCGTATTTGTTTGCATGAGGTGTTGAAATCTGTTGCGTATTTAAAATCTTTCAGCTAGACATAGGCCGACCTCGGAAGGAGTAAGCGGCTGTCCTTACTCCGAAAGGTTACATGTGAATATTGTTGTTTTTTAAGACGGTGTTGAGTCTTGTTAACAAGATAACGGATAGAAAACCAATTGTAACTTCTTTCTATTTTAAGCCTTTTTTTTAACATGTGTGCCAGTGTTCACTCTTTTCTAGTAGACTAATAATTTGTTCCGTGTAAGTGGGCCTTTCTTTTTCGATATACTTGTACATATTGAGGGGGGGGGGGATAGGGATAGAGATGCAGTATTTCTAGTGATGTGATGTACGAGGAGGTGTGTGGAAGGAGTCTACTTGGGTTCAAAGGTTTTTGTTTTGTGTAGTAGCAGGAACCCAAGCGTATCGAGTCTCGAAATAATTTCTAAAGACAATTGTTCCCCAACTTTTAAGTGAGAGGTTTCCCCTGGATTTAGCTGCGCTGTATGGCTTCTTTTGAATGAATATCAAGGAACGAGTTTCTTTTTGTGCTGCACTTTCAGTCGCCTAAAATCCTGCACATATTGTAGCTCTTGTATGATGCGTGAAAGCGCGAAATCTCTTTATTTCGGTCAAACTACCATGCCAAACACAGCTGAATAACGCATTTTCCCCTCCCTTAACTGATAATGGATGATGAAATACGCATTTCTCCACTGTATATTATCTCTTCCCTTGAACTGATTCTAGTAACTGTGTGGGGTTGATATATATATATATATATATATATATATATATATATATATATATATATATATATATATATATCTGTGGTTTGTAGAGAAAGTGCCTGAAATGACATCCTGTGAACATTCCAATAAATGGCAATCTGCTCTCACCCAGAACGGCTGTACATAAACAGAGGGTCTGACTGAACTGTGTTTAATCAAACCCCTTGTGGACTGCACTGGCAAAGCTAAGTGGCTTTGATAATTAATAAAGATAGTTTAGCCGCACCACTCACTGGCAAATAATTCCCTGTAGTCTTTGTGCGTCCGACTCAATGTGGAGTGACGTTTGAATGGGTAATGCGATTCAAGTGTGATGACATTAGGAAAGGAAACCTCTATGGGTATATCTCACAAAACCTTTCAGAAACATACCTTTAGGGGTAACACTTTACTTGAAGGGGTGTGCATAAGACTAACATGACACCTTCATAATCATGACATATGTTATGAATATGAAGGAAGTTTTATGCATTGTCATTCGCTCAGTTATGACAATTTTAATGCAAATATGACATCGTTTGAGATGTCTTTGTTATGACACCTTGACATGAACCAATACAGTGTCAGTGTCTTTGTCATGACAACTTGATACTAAGACAACACAATCTGTCATAAACATGACAGAGCAGATTAATTATCAAACTTAAGAAACCACTTAGCTTTATTGGTGAACATTACATGATTAAACTGTCAGTTTTTTTGACATTGGCTGTCATGAAGCCATTATAACTTTTTAATGACAAATTCAATTAGTACAACTGTAGTTGAAACAGTTATAATGGCCTCATGACAGCCGATGTCAAAGCCAACTACATGACAGTTTAACTTAATTTTATGTCAAGTTGTCATGAAAAAAGCACTGACAGGTTATGATGTATTGGTTTATGTCAAGTTGTCATCTTCAACAATGCCATATTTACATTCAAAATGTCATAATTGAGCGAAAGACACTTAATAACAGTTGTCATAAACATGCATAAACCCAAGACATTCAAGACATGTCAGTCTTATGCACACCCCTTCAAGTAAAGTGTTATCCATTTAGGTACTATTTCATCCCCAAAATCAAAATATAGAGAGAATATATTTTGCTGTATAAAAAACAAGAATTTATTTTATTTGTATTAATATGTGGAATTAATTTATCATGAATGATATTATTATTTATTATATTACTAATGCACAAAGATTATTAGCACCCGTCAAAATTGTGAAAAATTATTACAATTTAAAATAATCGTTTTCTATTTTAATATACTCTAAAATATAATTATTTCTTTCTGCATCATTACTCCAGTCTTCAGTGTCACATGATCCTAATAAGCTGATCAATGTTGGAAACAGTTGTGCTGCTTAATTTTTTTGGAACCTGTAATACTTGTTTTAAGGATTCATTGATGAATAAAAAATTAATAAGAACAGCATTTGTTCAAAATATAAATATTTACTGTCACTTTTTTTATCAATTTAACACATCCTTGCCTAAAAAAAGTATAATTTTCTTTTTATTCATCTAAGAATCCTGAAAAAAAATTAAGCAGCACGACTGTTCCAACATTGATAATAAATCAGCATATTAGAATGATTTCTGAGGGATCGTGTGACAATGAAAACTGGAGTAATGATGTATACACATACATCTAAATATAATTAAGCTTTTTTAGGAACATGTTTTATTTTATTTATGGAGATTTTGGGGGGAAATATTGACCTGGACATGTTTTCAAGAGATTCGCCCTTATAACTTTTGTTGTTTGGAGGATTGTGGTTGCCTAAACTCAAAGATTAGCATCTTGCATCAGTCTGGCTGCTGTACGAGTGATTTTTAAGACATATGTAAATACATCCTGATTCAACATGGTGCTTGATTAGACTATATTATAATGAATAAACAGGGAAAAGTTAAAGCAAATGAAAAAAAAAAAGTTCTGGTTCTCAATATACTTGCAAGGCACATTCTAAACTTGTGAGATTTACCCTGCATTGAAGATGCTAATATAAAATTTGACTATCATAATAATTGAGCTGAAAGAAACCTGATTGAAAATGAATATCCTCCAAAAAAAAAAAATCTTGCATGATATTTCTACCCAGGAGTGGATGTGATGTCACAACGACAATGCTCTAACCAAAACTGTAAATAAAAAAATATGGATTTAGAAACTAGTTTAAATTCTGTGTGAAGTGGTTCGAACGAATTCAAAACTATAGCTTTTATTTGGCGATATACTGTGTAAGAGTAGCTCAACCATTCTCGTTAATTCAATGGTCCATTATGGTATTCTAAAACAAATGACACTAGATGCTTTAAGCCGTTTTCCAGGTTGTTTTCATTGGATTCAGTGCTGAGTTTTGATTAGATAGGCCTTTTCTATTTCTGTTTCTTTAAAAAAAAAAAAACGACTGTAAATAAAACCAGACTGTGTTAATGACTCTTTATTTTGCTTCTCTTCTCTTTTACTTCACTTCTTTGTTTTATTATGTAATGTCTAAGAATAGTAACATGTCATACAGCACATAGTGACTGTGCCTAGCAACAGACTGTAGCTTTGACATTGTCAATGATGACTGTCTTCCACTTAAAAAGGAACCGCTGTCAATCATACACCACAAGCCATGAATTGCAGCAGTGATGTGCATGTTCCTTCTGCACACAGCCTTTTGTTCTTGTGTAAATGCTTACGGCTAACAGGCAGCGTTTGTTTGTTTTACAGTCATGTGCTTTGTAATTGCCCAGTGGGAAGCAAGTGATTAAAGATCGCACGTACACACACACACACACCTAATCAGTGATGCCGTTACCTGAGCTACGGTAAATCTTTACAAGGGGGCTTTGAAATGCAATTGAGAGTCTGCACGCTGATGTTGGAATAAATGCATAGTTAAGACAGCGAAACCTTTCTTGGAATAAAAAAGGGATAAAAAATAACATGGCCTTGTGGAACACTTTGTTCCCACTTCAGCCGATGCCCAGTGAAGACATCTAAAGGAATAAGGGAGTTAAGAAGGGAGGGAATCAATTGAAATGACTGAGGTACTGTATGTGTACTTCGCTTTGAGCTGCACGTGGAGGTCACGTCGCAATCTGCAAAGCGCAACGTTTACAGCTTTCGATGATGTGCGGAAAACCCACCGCGCAAAACGGGAATCAATTTTGCTTCAATATTTCATAGGGATAAAACTAGCACCCTATCTCCACGTTCCATTCTTTCAAGAGACTGTATGGTGTTTTAAAGAGAAGAGAAAGGTTGTGCTGTGGGAGGAGGTGATATACAGTAGCCTATAGGGATGAAAGACCTGATTTTGTTGAATGCTGACACTAAAGCTGTTCTCTCCCGTTACCTTATCGTTTTATTCCTGTCCATCAAACACAGAGTCTGGGCTTTGTGCCACAGACCCCGTAAGTACTGTAGTTGAATCATTATTATGATGCATAATATTTTACATCATGGATGGGAGCTATGATTTATTATATGACTGAATCATCTAATTGCTTTGGCTTCTCAGTGCCAAAGTTTCTGAAGGTTTTCCTCATCAAAATGTAAGTTGTCCCTATAGCGGTTAAAAAAAATAAACTGCATGTGTTTTGCGGAATAACATTGGGTCTCATTCACTAATGATTACGTCGATTATTTCCTAATTGTGCGCACAGGAGAAATTCTCACAAAAAAATATCCACGCCCATCAATTTGTTCTTAAAGGTGCAGTATGTAAGATTGACAGCAAGCGGTTTGATATTGGTACTGCAGTTCAAATTCTAAATGGTTGTTTCCCCCAGCCCCTCCTCCTCGTGGTGCGTTCACACCGGACGCGAATAGCGCGTCAGGCGCGAGTGATTTCAATGTAAAGTCAATACAAAGATGCGTTACGCGCGTAAAAATTTCCTGAGGCGCGAATGAGGCATAGAGCGAGGCGCGGTAGACGCGAACACGCCTCATTCGCTCGTCAAGTTCGCACGAATTGACCGTCTGGCACGTTAAGCGCGAATTATTTAGTTAGTGCTATTTGTGCAAAATCTGAACTTTGGCGTTAATTCGCGCCGCGTTAACCAATCAGGAGCCTAGCTGCTTTCTGCTAGGTCTCGATGCTTCAATAAATTATTTTGTAATATGACAATTACACAGTTACGACAACAATGATCCCCACGCTGGTGTTCTGCTCTCCAGAGCAAATAGTGACTCTCTCTGTGAATGCTCGATCAACATAAAAAAGATGGCCGCCAACGGGTTTCGATTCCAACGCGTGTAAATTTCGCTTCAAACTTTTGTTTTTACACGCGTCAATTTCGCTCTTGACGCGCGAGTGGATTCAAAGTGTTCAAGCGTATAACATGGCTTGTGTTTTCCAATAACTGGCAACCCGGGGTTTCGAAATACTATTGGCTAAATTGGCAGTGGGTGGTATCACACAGGCCAAAACAAAAACAGACATTCTGACACAGAACGCACACGTAAAATAACTGGCTGTAGTATTGTCAAAAAGTTTCTAACAGCACCTTTAATCTCGTTCTAATGTTAGTAAATTTGGAGTATAAGCGAACCATCTCCATATTAGGGCTTTCCGCCTTTTCTTTTCTTTAAAGCTTTTCGGCACTCTCGGCAAACATATGTCACTCACTTGAGCTAAGCCATAAGCAATGTTGTGCCTGAACGCGTTCATTGAACGATAGTTCATGAACTCATTCATATTTTGGGCGAACGTGAACTTAGCGTACTGTATCACTGCCTGATGAACGTTACTGTGGAATAGAGCCCGACCGATAAAGGATTTTGAAGGCCGATAGCGATACAAATATTTGTTGGTTTTAAAATCCGATATATCGGCCGATATTTTTTTATTTTTATTTTTATTTCAGAAAAGCGCAACAAAACATTAACAGATTTCCCTAACATTAGTTATTTGTAGTTATTTAAGAGTTTTAACTAAAATAATGATAATGCATTTTAAAAAGAAACTTGTTTCTTTTATTGTTACAACAGAACAGATGAACATCAAAATATATTAAAGTTCTGATAAATAAAATAATAATTAGTCCCTGCATTGCCTTATAAGCTACCTGCAAACTGGATCAGCAGGTTGCAGGATGTGTGGCACGTTATACACGAGTGTTGCCAACAGGGACGGTGTAGAGTGCCCTCTAGTGGACAAACTATACAACTCCAACACTCATGACATGGTTGAAGCGTGTTTCGTCCGTTTTTATTTTATTTTTGAAATATTCATTTATCAGCCATTATAACTGCCGATACCGATAGTTTGGAAAATGCCTAATATCGGCCTGCCAATAAATCGGTCTGGCTCTAACCTTCATTCTGGTGTCTGTTAATGCACGCTCTGTCAGTTTAACTTTGTTCAGTCGGGTGCCAGATTTCTATAGAGCCATAAATCCGACTAAAACACACGTAAACAGGCCTTAATGTGTAGCGAACAAAACACACCCAATCTGGCAACACACTTTCTCATTAATAGTAGTTTTAATTATTATAGTAATAATTAGTGGTGAATTGCTAATGCAAGAATCACTATCAGGCCTATTACTGCTGAAATTGCTTAGGAGTTGTTCCTAAACTTTGAAGTGACACTTCTAAAGGATCTACAGACATGCATTAAACCTAAAATTGTGCAGCTTGTTTAAAGAGGGCCTATTGTTTTTATAGAACAGACAGATAAAATTTTGCTTCGCAGATGAAAAAATTAGCGCACACACACACACACACACACACACACACACACACACACACACACACAAAAACTCATAGAGATGTAGGACAGTAAACAACCCTCATGGCATAGCAACAACCCAGAACACACTAGCAACTACAAAGCAGCATGCTAAAAAAACAACAACAGTCAAATCACCTTAGCAACTGCATAGCAACACCCTGGCAACCTCCCAGAAGCACTTGGCATTGTGATGGCGTGCATTTCACAGGCAATCTTTGTATCCAACCTTTTATATCCACATATGCACTAAAATGGCTGTAAATATGAATAGGAAGAAGTAAGAGGCAGGGAGGGGCTCTCTGCTTCAACAACTGAAACGAGTCGAGTCTCCGTGTAGAGCAGGATTCGGTTGCTTTGAATGTGTGATGCGTGCTTGAATGCATTCTGTAACATTGTGACCCCTCTTCATTTCATCACAGATAATAACAGATGGTCACTCCTTCCAATTTTTTAAATAAGTCTCCTAACAGATGGACGTTTAAGCATGACTAATACCCGTGATTTTGATTTATTAATTAATGACGGGTTTGTGTCACACTTTATAAACTGGCACATAACAGTGACTAGGATTTGACTAACATGCTTCAGCTGCACTTTTTGAAAGAATGGGCATCTTGTTTTGATGTGTTTGCATAATGTAAAAAATATATATATATAAGCATTAATGCATATCAATGAATAAAATGAAATTAAAATTTGTATTATTAACATCATTAGCAATGGCAACTTGATATCCTTTTTTGGATGAACTTTAAAGCTTTCAGTTCTGACCTTGCAAGGCTTAAAGATGCTGTTAATGTGCAAATATCATCAGGGACCCTGGGGCCTCTTTATCCTAAAGGAGATCAACAAGGTGGGGCAGAATGATGATTCAGCATGTATTGTACAACAAGCCCACTGTGACCTACTAATGGGTTCATTTACCTTTTACTTTTCCAAAGAAAAATCACACTCAGCATTTTCTTATGTGGGTCTTTTTCTAGCATTTCTTATGTGGTTCTTTTCACAGCGTGCAAATTGAGATTTGTATAGCCTATACCTTACGCTCTACCTCCCTCTAGTGCCTAGACACATTCAATTAATCAAGATGTGATTGACAGACAGGGTAGGATTACTACAGATATTATGGCAAGCCGTTGTGACTTACATTGCCCGGATATGAATTCTTGATGTCCAAAATTTTTTTTTTTCTCTAGTTAAAATTTTCTAATTTTTGATATCAGGAATTAGATTTCTAGTAGCTAGCAATGGCAATTTTCTTATAGCAGGAATTACATTTCAACTAAAAACTGTAATTCTTGAAATCTGTATTGTTACTAAGAAAGCCATTTTATCTGAAATTAGGCTAGGCTACTCTCCAAATTATTGATATCCCAAATACATTTTCAGATAGGCTATCAGAAATAACAAATGTAACATGTTGAAATACATTAACAGATGTCAAGAATTAACATTTCAGCTAGTAAAAAATGTAGTTCTTGATATCAGAAATTTATATTTTTGCCAGTAACAACAAATTTCTAAGAAATGCTGATGTGTTCTTTGAATTTCAACTAGTAAGTAGGACATTCAATTCTTGAAATCAACATTTGAATTTGAATGGCAGCCTGTATGGTGAGATTTAACTAGAATAACAGATATCACGAATTCTAGTTTTACCAGTTGAAATTTAATTCTTGATATCATGAATTCATATTTATACAAGTGATGACGTCAATGTTGATCAAAAATTAACATTTTTACTAGAAAAAAGTGGAAATGTAATTCTACCGATTGTTACAAATTTCCATGGTTACTACTAGTAAATCTAGCATTTTAACTAGTAAAAATGTTGTTGATGGGCCTATCAAGAATTCATACCCTGGGAATGAAAAAAGTCAAAACGGCTTGGCATAGCCTACAGTCAAACTATAGAAAATAATATCCAAGGATCAAAATATAAAAAGTACAAAATTGTATTAACACGTTGTAAAACATAAGATCAAGAATAATTCGACGAGATTAGCCTAAGAAGGTTTAAAGGTTTCTTGCAGTTTTGATGTGACGCATTTAATAGGTTATACAATTTTCACCTAGTTGAGCATAAACAAAAGTAGCATAACTCCCAGCTGTGAATTTATTAATCCTACTATGCTGAAGGCATATTAATATTATAAACTATTAATATTTATAAACTAGGCCGTCGCCATTGGAAGACAACGGCCCAACGTCAGAGCCGCCTAATTTATATTCATAAGATAGATGTGTGCCATTGGAACGTTACCAAGGAACGTCAGCGTGGCTTAATTAATATTCATAAGCCGACGCTCTGCCGTAGTAGGATTTGAGATTTCAGACCCGGAAGTGGTATAATAGTTACTCGCTCTGTTTTTAGTTTGTGAGTTTGAAACCGGTCCGTGTGTGTTTGGCACAAATGGAAAGTTGACCGCTCGGGAATGGAAGATGACTCTTCCTTGCGTGTGAATGTCACCGCGCAAAACATGCCCGGTTATACCGGACGCGACGGGGAATCTGTCCATGTATCCAGCGGGATACGGAGCACTGATTTCGGCCAGGATGTCCGCAGCAGCGAGGCGAAGGTGTCATCATCATCATTATTATCCTCGAAGGATGTTTTGGAATTTCATAAACACAAACACGAGTCGGGAGTCAAAAAGAAAGAAAATACCGAGAGGGAAAACATAAGAGCCGTGGATATTTTAAGAAGGAATTTTGGTTCTATCAGAGATGCAGAAGATCCCAAAGACCTGGAGAAAGTAGGATTTGGCATCAAACTGAACGATTTGGATCACGAATCGTATGATGAAAGGATGCAATGTAGCACAAAAAGTCTGCAACAAGACATGGAGAGCAACTCAAGATTGAGAAGTCCAGATGGGAATCCTCATATTGATTATAATATTGATTTCAAGAGTGATGAAGATACCAGCCAATCAAAAGAGCATGTTTACTGCACTGTATACTGTATTGCCAATGATAATTATAGGATACCTGTTGAGAAAACAACCTCTGATCATGAGACTACATCATCATCATCATCAGATGTGCTGGTTTTACCTCCTGACTTGCCAAATTCAGAATTGGATCATGATCCCTATCCAGAGCCCTATACAGTCTCTGGCCTGATGGAGACTGGAATAAACCACTCTTATAAAAATGCTGACAGCAGTTTATCTGTTGTGTTAACATGTCGCATTTGTCTTGATGACAAACAAATCATGCCGCTACACTGTTGCAAAAAGGCCGTTTGTGAAGAATGTCTGAAAAGATACATCATCTCGCAGGTATCCACATCCACCCCATTTCATTGCAAATTTATCCTTTCTTTTCAGCACTGAATAAAAAGTCGTGTTTTCGGGGATGTACCTTTGTTTGTGTCTGTGATGCAAACCTATTATGCCTTTACTTGCCAGCAATTGAGAATCACATCCTCCTGAAGCTGTGAATCTGTGGTGATCATGTGCTTTCCTGTCTTTATAACCTGGTGCAGTGATATACGCTACTATGGTCTTTAATGTACACCAAGGTGCTTCAACAAGATTGTTTTGGTTCTTTTTGGTGTATGATCACCTGTCAGTCATCCTGATATTTGCTCTTTCGTATTGTTTGTCTTCTAATTATAGCATGTATTTGTTTGTTAATGGAGAGGTTCTCTATTGTGCTTGTGAAAACATTCTCAGCCTATCCTGTCCTGCTTTAGAGATGTGATGAATTTACTGTATTCTGCTAAGACTGGCCTATGTGATCATCCCAGGCTTTGGCATTAGTACTCCCTTTGCTTCAGAGTAGAGGCCTCTATTGTGTAACACTGACTGTAGACTATAGTCATGTCTGTGTGATATGACAGAAAGAATGACCACATTTCCGAGTTCCTCAAAGATGCTTGACACACCAGCATGTGCTTAAATGAGTCTTGTGAGGGCTTTCTACTGTATATTTAAACTAATATAGAGTCGCAGTGGTCAATTAGTCATCCAGACCATTTTAATTTGAAATTGTTAATGGTTGTGCTTTAATTTGCATGGTGTACTTTAGGTTTTGCATTCTAAAAAACCTCTTGGAAAAGTTGCATCTTTAAATTCGTCCAATGTAAAGCATCACTGCCAATCTTTTGTGGTTTTTAGACAGCATGTCAAGTTGAATGTAAAGTTTAAACAACCCCTTAAAAGACTCTATATACTTCAAGTGAAATCGAAGAACAAACTAACTCAACTGGTATGACGTCATTTCGTAAAAAAATCAGACCAAGACTAAGTGTGTTTAGTGGAGACTGAGACGCTTTATAGTAAAAACTGAAGTTGTAATTCTAATCGAAACAACGCTGTTTTTGATATTTAGTACGGTCACTGCTTAATTTAAAAGTACTGTATATAAATGTGATTGGAGTATCAAATTGCAGAGCTGGTGCTATCATAATCACGTCGCTATGATCATATGCTTTTTTAAAGCTGCAGTCCGTAGCTTTTTTGGGGGTTAAAAATGATCTAAAATAAATTTTTTGAGAAAATACATAACCAGCCAGTGTTCAAAACTCTGCTTGCCGTAGCTCGATTCAAAACGGTAAGCTTGTAAAATAATGTTTTTAATTCCAGTGGTACTGCTGGATTTCCGCAGGAAATTCGAGCATGTCTTTGCGTCATTACGTCACATCTGTACAAATAAAGAAGGAGTCTCATCTAGTAGACTATATTGAGTCATTACGTCACATCTGTACACATAAAGGAGTCTCGGCTACTATGCTATATTGAGTCGAGTCAATCCCCAGTGACAACAGATTCACCCGCTGTAAAATGCAAAAGACTTCATTCGGACTTCGGACTGGCTACAGAAAAAAAGAGACTGCAACCGATCCCATGCGAAAACTCCTCAAACATTGTGTTCATCCTCGCTGTGCCGCGTCGAAGTACAACTCACGTAAAGTTGATAATTCTGTGAATAACTGCAATTGCAGGTTTCGAACAGAGATGGCGACAAAGAGGAAAAACTGCGGACTGCAGTTGCTTTCTTACCACTGTCATTTTAGAAGGTTTATTTTGTTATTGAGTGGAAAGTGCGTACTTCTTACTCTTAATCAAAGAACGAAAAAGAACTTCACCATGAGTAGGCTATACCTGGGCCTTAATCAGACTTTTGACTGCTTAAGAGAGATGATAGATATCGCAATGTGTGATGTGTGACTAGAATTGCGAGAATCTTAAAAAAAAATGCAGATAGTGAAAAGGCAGCTTAAGAAACTCCAAAACAACCCAAGTTGTAAAAAGGATAGTTCAACCAAAATCAACAATTTTGTCATCCTTTACTCACCCTTGTGTTGTTCTAAACCCTGTATGAATTGTTTTCATCTGTGGAACACAAAAGAAGATATTTATTCTTTAAAATGTCTTCTTTTTTCAGTTTTTTGTTCAACAGAAGAAAGCAATTTATACAGGGTTTGGAACAACTTAAGGATGAGTAAATGATGACAGATTTTTTTAAAGTTTGTGGTCCAAACATTGATAGGACTGTTGGTATGATTTACTATAAAAGTTTTCACATAGAAATTGAAAGTGAATGTCAAAAACAGTTGCAAAGAAACTAATCTAAAATAGTATTTTCGTGTAAAACACATCCCAATGATCTTTGTTTTATTTGCGACTTGCAAAGAAAAATACTTTTTACAGCGATGACTTTCATTGTATGGATGAAAGCATTTCTCTTTTGATGTTCTATAGAAGAAAGAAAGTCATGCAGGTTTTGACATGACAATAAGGGTGAGTAAATGATTACAGAATATTCATTTTTGAGTGAACTACCCCTTTAAGACCTTCATGTCACCCTTAACCAAAAACATAGTTGATCACATCCCTAGTTTGGACACAGTTCTGTAAAATCAGGTTCTTGGAAAGAGGAAGAGGGTCTGAGATGTTTTTTGTTCGCCCCTGTGTGCAGTGAGTCATGACTCTGGCGAAGGGGAGGAAGAACTTGTGCTGTAATTGATTGCTTAATCACTGAGCTCAGCCTCTCTGTGCCCTAATTACATTACATGACTGTTGGCTGGAAGGTCTGTGTGCGGTCTGCTTGCAACATAGAAACAATTTGCCCTTCTGGAGGGATCTTGTGGACATAATCGAGTAACGCTGACTTGCCTGTTGCTTTCTCTTCTCTCAAATCAGATTTATTGCCCCTGTGAATGATCTCAGGGGTCAGACAGAGGTTGATGTGATAATGATAGCCGTCTTTTGTGGCTGACGGGGTAGTTTTGTCTCATTCATGCCCAAGCGGTAACTTGCGTTTGTTGATCTCACTTGGCCTGTTTAGCTGGACGCCTAGAACGTTTTTCTCAATTGTGTTCTGGAGTGCACAATTGAGATGATGCTGCCAAAAAGAATTTTGTTTATATATCCGCTTGCAGATATATCGCCACTCCTCCCATTGTTGCAGCGTGTTTCACGTTTCAGGGACTTACTGTAAAAGACCGATTACCTGTAAAACCTGTCTGTTTGAAACGTATCCGATGACAGCTGTGTACAGCGTCATAGAGAATGTCTGGTTCCACCTACTTTTTAACTTCCTCTTTGCCTAGTGACGTGTAATCATATGCAGTCTATGGATAGATGGAAATTATTTTATTTAAAGGGATAGTTCCCCCAAAAATGAAAATTCTGCCTTTATTTTCTCACCCGTATGCCAATTTCAACCCTGACTTAATTTCTTCTGCATAACATGAAGTTATTTTGAAAGATTGTCTTGTTTTTAACCACACTAAATTTCATTTTATGGACAAAAAGTTACAACTTTCTTTGAAATCAGCGTTTCTGCATCTAAAAAAGGAGCTGTATGTAGGATTGTGGCCAAAACTGGTACTGCAATCAGTTTCAAATTACTGTAGAGCAGTGTATCCCCTTTCCCCTGACTCGAGGTTGCCAGATTGGCTGCAAGATCCAACATTTTTTATCCCAAACGTTTGTAGCTGCAGCTGTGGTAACTTGAGCAGAGCTGGCAACCCGAATGCTGCAACACTACTGACTTCGTGATTGGTAGATCGGTGGAGGGTGGAGCATCAGACCAAAACACAACATGAACATGCAACTTCACTTTTTAAATGACAATATCCTGGCCGGACTACTGTTGTCAGTGATATAAGTATTTGAAATGAACATGATTTCTTTATGTCTAGTGACATATCAGGTCCGAAAAGCTTTAAACGATTCCAGACGATGAATAAGGGTCTTATCAAGCGAAACGATCACTCATTTAAAAAAAAAAAAAACTTTGACTTATATGCACAAATGCTTGCCTTGCTGTTCTGTGATGCGCGTTCGTGACTCTCCTGTTCGTACTCGTTCATCAAAATGAACAAGTCTTTTCTGAATCTGTTCATTTCGTTCGTTGAATGAACCAAAATGACACGAAAAAAGATTTGTTCATTTTCATAAACGAGTTCGAATAGGTTATGAATATAAAAAAAATATTTTTTTAATGAATTAAAAAGTAATGGAGATTGCTAAGAAGTTTTATTTTGAAACTTTGAAGTTTTGCTAATACAACCCTTTCTGTTCGCCATTGACATTTACATTTTGAGAACGTATTAACAATCATGTTGTGTTCCCTTGACTTAGTTTATTCCATACATTTTGGTCTTAAAAAGTCTTAAATACTTTTATAAAACCTGTAGAAACTCTGTGAAATAGTCTATCTTCTTTCTTTTTTGGGTGAACTATCCCTTTAACAACTGAGTTTGAGTTAAGGTTCTACTTTTGTAGTATGATTTCAGTTTTGAAGATGATGACATTGCCACTATCTTTTGGCAATCCTGCTTTTATTGCAATCATTTAAGGCCTGTGGTGTACATGATTTCAAAAGCAATTTAGATAATATGAATATATGAGCTCAAATGAATACAATGAATATTGTTTGTAACCAGATGAAAGGAATGGGTGAACGGTTAATGTGCACATTTACTGAAAAGAAATGGCGAGAGGTCTGCACTACAAAAGACTCATTTAAATAGCTAATATTTAACTTCACAGAGCCACTGTTTTTCATTTCAGCCCTTTGTGTCGGGCTTGGCAAATGGGGCGACCAGTCTAAATGTCAGGTGCCTATGGCAAGGGCGTTTGGTTCATTCTTTGGAGTAATATTTCAGAATGCTGGCTTGTACTGTTGAGTCCATTAGCGGCTTACTTGTGTTTAAAGAGACATGGATAGTATTAGTCATAATATATGATATAATGCCAACACAACTTTCACAAAGATTCCTAAATTCCTAAGGTGAATTGAATTTGAATTAAGCTCAAAAACAGGATCCAGAACTGTCCTTTTGAATATGAATTTATGTAATAATAAAAAAAAAAAACATTCATCTTGTGCGTATGATAACATGTTTATGATTAAGAATAAATTGCATAAACATTTAACTATAGCCAACCATAACCATATTTCATCCAACATGTCATTTGTGGGTCTGAGTCTACTAATTTATTCAGATTTTTGTAGTTAATATTTTTAGCAGCATTGTTTCAAAGGGGGTGAATAAAAAGACGACTTCTCAGAGCTGTCTAGTGTGCTGACAGCGTTTGGCATGGACTATTTCTGAAAGTTTGTGCCTTTTTAAATTCAGCACTGCCACAGCCATCAAAACACTGCTTTTATAACAATTAAATAGACTTCAACAATAATTTAGAACATCTGTGATCGACTGCTACGTGATTTGTTCATTATTATGCATAAACTGTGACTTCTTTGATTTAGTCTGCTCTATTTTTTTGATTGTTGCTCTATAAAAGAATTGCATATTTTCGGCATCTGTATAAAAATAGTTGAAAATGTAGCTGTTTTTTTTTTTTTTTAAATGTGTCTCAAGATCCATCCATGTATACGTGTGTTTATGCAGTATATAAATATATATATATATATATATATATATATATATATATATATATATATACTGTACGTATTTATGTATGTATGGGCGTGTGTGTGTGTGTATTCATGGTTTGTAATGCATTAAACACTTTTAGTTTTTTATGCCAAAAAATGTAGCTATCTAAAAAACAAAACTGAATTTAAATGAGGCTGATTTAGTCCAAATTTAATATTTGTATAATTTAGAGATGTAATGATCCTTCTGGAGTTTAGAAGTTAAAATTATCTGGTGTGACTGTTGAAGGTCGGTGAATTCCTCTTAACTCATAAATTATAGACAATTCATAAAGGTATACAACAGCCCAACCCTAATGCACAGGAGCTCAGCTTTACCAGGGTTATTTTCAAAAACTCTAAATGACAAAAATTGGCCCAACATTTGGTTTTCATGATCTGTCTTTCACCAGTTGTATAGTGTTGGAGCTTTATTTTTTATTTTAATAAAGCCTTTGATTTGTCTCTACTCTTGCACTGTGAAAGTATAGCATTTAAAAGCCACAGTAGTGCTTACACATTTTTGAAATGTCTGTCTGTCTGCTTTGCACTTTTTGCCTTGCTGTCAAGTCAACTTTATTTATATAGTGCTTTAAAACAGCAGCTTTACAGTAATACCAGGAAAATGATGCATTTTGGCAGTTGTTCAGCTGAAGAAGTCAGTTCAGCGTTGATACTGTACTGTATTGTATATGCCTCATTAGATTTGATCTTTTATATGCAATCAAATCTTGTAATGTTTTTAGAAGGCTTTACTGACCTTTGTAGACTTGCAGAATAACTGATCCGTTTAAAATGTATGAATGTATACACTTTCTGCAAGACTGAATGTTACCTACAACCTACTGCAATTGATATTCATGGGGCCTTAGATTAAAAAAATATATATGATCCAGTGCTGAATTAAAGTAGGTGATGCAAGAAATCTGCTGAGGAAATGGCAAAAAAAAAAAAAAATTGATTACTTTTTTTATGAATGCTATATGCACACACAATTTAGGTTGCGTATTGTGTTTGTGTGTGTTGCGTATTCAGCATAGTTTTCTTAAAAGTTATCTAAGAATAGGAATGCTCTTCTAATGTTATTAATAGAATATATTGTAATATAATATAAACTAGATTTGAAAGATAAATTCATTTTTTTGTCCCACAGCAATTTGGTTATTTTCATACTGTTGAGTGTTGACTGGGAATTTACCATAAAGAAAACTGATTCATGCTTAAATTCATCAAATATCTCCCTGAGAAAATAGCCCACCTCAAGAGGCGGTGCTGGTCAATCAGAAAATATACAGGATGCTAGCGTGTGACATGGCAGGCTGAAAATCAGAATCTCTGTCCATACTGAGAGGATTGTTCATGTATGCGGTGACTGCTGAGTGCCGTTATTGTGCTAGCTGTATGGTCGGCCCATTAGCAGCAGGCTGACAGGTGTAAAAAAGACTGGTGGGTGGCCCTGGGGGAGTGCTAGCACTGCTGTCACCAGTTGGTGGCACGTACTCAGGTAAGGGCTCTCATGGGAGTGCCAGATCTCATTAGGATCCCAAAGTAAACTCCAAGCACACCCTGCTTGCAGAATCTCACCTGCTGCGAGAACAAGACCCCAGACAATCGGCCACAAGAGCCCTTGTCTCAACATGAGCATTGTTAGTGCAGTTTACCATCTTTTGCATTAGTCAGGTGCGTCATTTATAAATGACTCAAGCAGTATCCCCAAACTAGTACAAGCCTGTTCCAGCAGAGCTTAGTTAATCTAAAGTTGTGTTCCAAATGACGTACTATAGAGTGTATACACTATGCACTTATACAACGCAATATGTAGGCTATCTATTAATCCATCTAGTATGTGAGGCTTAAATGGGTATTTTGTCGTCCAACATCGGAGTCTGATAGACCCTGCCCTTTGGCTACATAATAATCTGCGACAGTTGAGTGCATGAAGTGTCCAACAATCTATGTATTTATTTTTTTCCAGATAAATAAGTGCATCATTCGGGTATTTTCTGGTTGGAATTTTTTTATGTTAACACACTACTCACACTATTTATACTACAAAATGGTGCAAATTGGGACACACTTTGTTCTCATGGAGGGGATTTTGACGTACTTTTGAAAAAAAATCTCAAAAAATGTTTCACCTTGTGTGTAAATGTATTTGTATACACTCAGAAAAAAGGTACAAAAGCTGTCACTGGGGCTGTACCTTTTCAAAAGGTAAACTTTTGTCCATTTTAGGTGCTAACATGTACATTTTAGGTGCTGATATGTACATTAAGGTTATAATATGTACATTTTAGGTGGTAATATGTACATTTTAGGTTCTAACATGTACATTTTAAGTGTTAATACGTACATTTTAGGTACTAATATGTACATTTTAAGTGTTAATATGTACATTTTAAGTTAAGTGCTGATATGTCCATTTCAGGAGCTAATGTGTCCATTTTAGGTCATAATATGGATATTTTAGGTGGTAATATGTACATTTTAGGTGCTAATATGTACATTTTAAGTGTAATATGTACATTTTAGGTGCTAATATGTCCATTTCAGGAGCTAATATGTCCATTTTAGTTCATAATATGGATATTTTACGTGGTAATATGGATATTTAGGTGGTAATATGTACATTTTAGGTGCTAATATGTCCTTTTTAGGTGCTGATATGTCCATTTTAGGTGGTAATATGTACATTTTAATGTGCTAATATGTACATTTTAGGTGCTAATATGTACCACTAAGGTACCAATATGCAGCCTTTGGGTACAAAAGTGTACCTTTTGAACAGGTATAGCCCCAGTGACAGCTTTTGTACCTTTTTTTCTGAGAGTGTACTCAAAAGCAGCTTGACGAAGAGCAGCAGAAACATCTAAATAACACAACACTTGTGGCAAAATGCTCAAAAAACAAAGGGCTGAATGTCTACGATTCTAGCGATTAAACCACTTTACCACTCCTAAAAAAAAAAAAAAAATCTAGCCTAGGCTACTAAATGACTAGTCACTTGCTGTATAATTTCATGACTATTTCGTAACTAAGGGTGATTATGTAGCATAGCCATATTTTAGGGATGTCCAATGTGGTAGTATAGTAGTAAACCGAAAGTGGTGACTGTTGTCAACCTTTCCTGGTGTTCACATCATGTAGGGACAGACGGAATCCAATCTTGTCTAGTTTGGTCCAGAGAGTGCATTGCTTACACATATCATGTCAGATTTTATTCAAGCTGATTTGTAACTACCCAAAACTTGCTCGAATTTACAGATTGTCCTCTCTTTTTATTGTCAGCTCAGATAATGTCCACTAAATGTGTGCTTGACATCCCAGCATAAAAATAGGAGAGCTGAGAGTAGATTATTTCTTTGCGATGGAAGTGCTCGGTAATCCTGTCGTCCCAAAGGGGAGCTGAAAGAAGATGGGTGGGACTTGATCCTCTCGCAGGGGAGGTGCTGATAGTCACAGTCCTGCAGTGGTAGGGCTTCACCAAAGCCCTGCACTGCAGTAATATGAACAATGAGAGTGAAATGGATCTCACTGATCCATGAGATCTCTTAACCCTCCAGGAGACTGGGAAAGGTCATTCAACACATATTTATTTATCAACAGGTCATACCGCATTCAACCTGCGCAAACAAGTAGGAACGAGCCCTTAGGGTACTTTCCTAACTGAGCCATCTTCAGTCACAATTTACCAAAGCCCAGTGATTGTTTGAGAAAGTGACGTTGATCATTGACTTGGAAGTACATCGGGTGTCGTGTTGATTGTACAGTGGCTATTTGAGTTGCTTGTGTACACAGATTGGTTGGACTTCCTGCTGCTTGTGCACTAGCTTGTAATCACTGATTAAAACCCGCCATTTCCAAGAACGCTAAATCACTGTCCACACGTCACTGTGCAGTTAACCGTTTTCAAACAGGGTGGATTACATATTTAACTGCACATGGAGTCATCTAAAGGCTTAACGTTGCATTAAAGGAATGGTTCACCCACAAATGTAAATTATCCCTTGATTTACTCACCCTCAAGCCATTCTTGGTATACATGACTTTCTTCTTTCAGCCAAACACAGTCAGAGTTATATTAAAGGAGTAGTTCAATTTAAAAAAAAAAAACCTTTTGCTGATAATTTACTCACCCCCATGCCATCCAAGATGTCCATGTCATTCTTTCTTCAGTCGAAAAGAAATTAAGGTTTTAGATGAAAACATTCCAGCATTTTTCTCCATATAATTCACTTCAGTGGGAACCAAACGGTTCAATGTCCAAAAGACACTTTCAGTACAAACTGCAAACTGTTCAAAGGGCTTTAAACGATTCCAGATGATGAATAAGGGTCTTATCAAGCGAAACGATCACTCATTTAATAAATAAGTAACAAAGTTTAAGTTTTATAAGCTCAAATGGTCACCTTGCTCTGTACTGTAATGCGCGTTCGTGACTCTCCTGTTCGAACTCGTTTATCAAAATGAACTAATCTTTTCCCGAGTTATTTGGCATTTGGTTCATTCAACGAACGAATTGACTCGGAAAAAGATTCGCTCATTTTGATGAACGAGTTTGAACAGGAGAGTCACGAACGAGATATCCCGGCTTTGTAATGGCATTGAATAAAGCTCCAAAAACCTCTTCCATCCATCATAAAATGAATCCATATGACTCCAGTTGGTTAATAAATACCTTCTGAAGTGAAGCGATGGGTTTTTGTAAGAAATATATCCAGATTTAAAGCTCGATAGTCGAGTTCCGGCGGAAGGACCTCTGATCTGACGTAAATTTGGGTTTCTTTTTAGGTTCATGTGGGTCGGGCACACTTGGTGTGTCCCATCACGGAGTGCAGTGGTTACTTGGAGGAGAGCTTGGTGATTCCCCACCTGACCAGTGAGGAGCTTGCAAAATACAAGTACTTCTTGGAGCTGAGCAGACTGGACTCCAGCACAAAACCGTGTCCCCAGTGCAGCCTGTTTACTTCCCTGAAGGGTCGTAGCCAACAGACGTCCACCAAGATTGAACACAAGTATAAGGTTAGGTTTGTGTCCTGTTGTTTGGAGTTACAGTATGTGCCTAAACTCTGATTTAGAGTGACTTTCTGTGGTAAAAGACATTCTTGAGTAAGCAAACTGTCTGTGTTCATTGTGACTTTAAATATTCCCCCTCAGATTCAGTGCACAGTGTGCCAGTTTGTCTGGTGTTTTAAATGCCATGCGCCCTGGCATGAAGGCCTGAAGTGTCGAGACTACAAGAAAGGAGACAAACTGTTGCGTCATTGGGCCAGCGTCATCGAACATGGCCAGAGAAATGCTCAGAAGTGCCCACGCTGTAAGGTAATGAACCAACTCTACACAACTGTGTTTTAATGTACATATTTTCAAATGTTATTTATTCCTGTGATGCCTTAATTTTCAGCAGCCATTACTCCAGTCTTCAGTGTCACATGATCGAGATATCTTTTGAGGTTTTGAAACTGCAAACTTTTGGGGTAAAATTGGCTGTTGTCCATTGTTAATCTATGATAATCAACGTTAACAAATTGAACCTTATTGTAAAGTATTATCAAAACTATATGCAAATTACCTACACTACCTATTGGGTATCATAGACTAACAATGTAAAACTGCCATTTTTTACAGCAATTATTAATGTTAATTAATAAATATACTGTTGTTTATTCATTCATGTTCATTTGATACATTAATGTGAATTCATACAACTGAAAATGTTAAATAAAATTGAATATGTAGATATTAGCGTAAACATTAATAAATGTTGTAAAAGAATTGTATATCATTTATGTTAGCTATTGCCTTAAAGAAATGAACATTCTGTCATCATTTACTCAAGTTGTTTCAGACCTGTGTGAGTTTCTTTCTTCTGCTGAACACAAAAGAAGATATTTGAAAGAATGTCGATAACCAAACAGTTGATGGACCATATTGACATCCATAGTATTTTTTTCAATGGAAGTCAATGGGGTCCATCAACTGTCTGGTTGGAAAATGTAAATTTTAAACCCATCTATCACACTTTTAGTGCCAGAAACTTGACTTACAAAGCAAGTAGACTTGCTACAGGAATTCAAAATATGGCTGATTTAAAAAGAATAGGAGATGCGTAGTTCAGTCAGTGTAAAAACGGAGTGTTCCCATTTGAGATAGTGAAGAAGGATTGTCCCAGCAAACAAATTTAGGTTCTGGGAACGTTAGTTTTTTGTTCCCAGAACATTCTCCTTACGTTATAAAAATGGAACCTAAAAATAACCTACATGGAACGTTCCTATAATGTTCTTGTTTGGTTCCCAAAAAAATTACCTCATGGAACCATTTGGGAACATTAGGGGAACGTTCTGTCTTTGCTGGGGTATTTCTTGTCCTTTCCTCTTGTCTAATTTTAATTACGATTTTAGTGAACATGGCATTGCAGGAAGTCACAAGACTGGGGTGTGGGCAAAGTGATCCTAAATTAAAGTTCACTTGAGACCATTTTCTTTCCACTGACTCAATTTCAAGAGATCAACAAGCTCTACAAGGCGTTGCTGTTTTCCATCCAGACATTAGTGCTTTGCATTCACAGTGCTTTTATAGCACACATCATAACATGGGCGTTTGACATACCTTCATACCTGAGCCAGATACCCGAGGGCTTAGCTGAGATCTTTCCTTTGAGAGCGAGTTTCTCAATGTATAATTTCGGAGAAGTGCATTGTTTGTTGGGATAATCAGTGTCATCATTCTAATTTATCATTATCTGAGCTTAGGCTTTCACTAATTGAACATGTCAGTCACTGGCCCAGATTCAGGAAAATCTGCCCCACTAACTCTTAGATCTAGCTAGAAATGCAACCAATATGTGGAAGAAGAAAAAAATAGATGGCTGCATGGTGCATCTTTGTGAAAAGATTACTCATTGCCAGGATTATGTCTTCTCTATACCAACAGATTCACATTCAGAGAACGGAGGGCTGTGATCACATGAGCTGCACACAGTGCAACACAAACTTTTGTTATCGATGTGGGGAGAAGTACAGGCATCTGCGCTTTTTTGGGGACCACACCTCCAACCTAAGTGTGTTTGGATGCAAGTACCGCTACCTACCTGAGAAACCCCACCTGCGCCGGCTGGTCCGAGGCTCTGTTTGTAGTAAGTTGGATGCAAACTGTTTCTATGTTAAGTTTTTGTCACAAAAACTAAATGTCCTGACACAGCTAGGGAACCTGAAAGAACAGTTTACACAAATGCAGACCATGCTGGTTTAAAACCTCCTGATAACGCCAGTGAGTAAGGGCACAGAGATATGATCTGCTTTTAGTTTGCATATCTGTGTGTGTGTACTTTACATGAGCCAGTGTTTGTGTGGCGTCCTCAGGCTAGTCCAGTGAACCATATGATACCCAACCATCCATACATTGCAGACACAAGTGTTTGTTCCACAGGGTTCACTTTAACCAAGTGACTTGCTCAGAAAGACAAATGCACTCCGTCCATTTCTCTTTAGTCCAGAAGTAGATAAGAATTGTAAATGTGTTTGTTTTTGTGAGCCTGAATGCTTTTCTGTTGCTCATTCCACAGTGAGTAAATTGCTGGTGGCTCCAGTGGTCATTGTCCTCGTGATGGTCTTCGGAGCACTGGCTTTGGTCGTAGGTAAGGATTGTGTAACACTTCCTAAGCCTGTCGGGAACATCTCAGGGTTATATTGCAACCCAACAAATAAGATTTTCTAATTATATTTTATCATTATTTTTATGACAATTAAGCACCTAACTTGTTAACAGGATCAGTTCTATAATGAAAATATACAAATGGTTGTGACATTTATCCTTATAAATCTTGATGTTACAAAGTGTTGGTAAAATACAGCATTTTTTTCCTTCAAAATTCAAAATGCTAGAAATAACATTTATATTTAGCCATACTGGGTGTCATTCAAGACTGTATGGCCCAAGAAATTGATATTTTTATATTATGGAATGAAATATTTAGATACATCTTGATGATAATTGTTAAAGTATTGTATTTAATTTATG